>NW_018408684.1:283183-344454 GCF_002113885.1 Mizuhopecten yessoensis
CAATTTCCCACTCTATATGTATAGAACTTTGTGTCCTGGGTGCTTTTAGCTTGTAGATAATCACTTTTATCCGTACAAATTCAATAAAAAACACTTTGTGTAACATGTGTTACATATTTTGCGATAAATAAAATATTTGTAGGGTTAATTAGAAATGCTTCTTTTCATTTTATTATTGTTGTTATTGTTCCGAACAATGCCACACACAAAAAAACCCGGAAAATATTAGAATTGACGAAAATTCAATTTTTTGGTATTTTTTCCAAAAAAGTCCCCAAACTATCGGAATGTTTAGATTTTCATAAAATCAACTCGACATAGTTGCATAACAATTATATGAAAGTTTCAACGAATTTTGCTGGTTAATTGCGAAAGTGTGGAGCCATCTTAACTGGACCTGCAGCTCCTTAAATTGACACTGCATGTCCGTCACTGCGTCTTCCTGTCTATTAAGCCTAACTGCCTGTGACGAGGTTGATCAGATGGGCATGATGACTGCACCTCTACGGGAGCGGTGATCAATATTATCCCCGTGATAACCCCATCACATAGCCATTTCTGCCAGTTTTCCATGCCTGTCCTCTAAATAGACACCAGTTTCTGTAGAGTGAGATCGCTCTCACCTCTTATCTCTAAGATTTCTGTGCCCTCACAGGGCCTAAACCCTCCAACGTGCACAGTTCATCGTCTGTAGCTGACCGTAAATTGATAACAGCCATTCTCAACTATGAGAAGCTGATCAAGATACGGAAAAGTTTCTATGTTGTAATAAAGAAACAAGTCAAAACACTTAACTACACAATTACAAAGTTATGCACAAGGACAGTATAAGTAGACACGTGTATCTGTCCCGAACAAAATTCAAACGACTACAAACATATAATAATTACCAGTTTACAAAATAATTTCTAATTCCTAAAACACCTAATTCCTAACCTAATTTAATATAAAACAAGCTTTATAAACCTTACAGTACATATAATAATTATCCTACTTTATAAAACTAACAATTCTAATCTAACGAAAACTCATGTCTCGCCTGTGACTGTCATATGTATTCCGCCAATATATGGGCGGCCCACTAAACAGCGAATGAAGCTCCGGAATAAAGTATAAATTTCAGAACGGCATAACCCCTAATAAATAAGCACTGTCCCAATTTGTCTCACTCGTAATTCGCGCACTGGTCATGTAGCTAGGCCATGGCCAGCGCACGTGGCGGTCGAGAGGGAACCAGCAAGGTGAAAAATACGTCAGAAATAGTCAGTTCCCCGAACTTCTGATCACCAAATGTCGTGAATTTTGTGTGTAGTTAAACACCGTACGCGTCACAACATGTAGTTGGGAACTGCTCTCAGGTTCCAAAATTAATTATAAAGCCATTGTCAATGCCACACACACAAAAAACCGGAAAATATTATCATTGCCAAAAATTTAATTTTTTGGTATTTTTTCAAAAGAAGTCCCCAAACTATCGGAATGTTTAGATTTTCATAAAATCAACTCTACATAGTTGCATAACCATTATATGAAAGTTTCAACGAATTTTGCTGGTTAATTGCGAAAGCCGAGATGTCTCGATCTTGTCGGCGAGTCTAGCGGTCTAAGGGAGATAACTCTCCCCAAAATTCACCACAAAGGTTTAAGTTTCTGTGTGTAGGCCTATAGTTTTTTCCTGAACTAACTTTCCTCAGCGATCATGGCACGACAGGCTGCTGTCCCTATAGACCTGGTGGTGAAGTTCGGTGGCAGCGCTATTACAGACAAATGTCAGATGGAGACTCTTAAAGAGGACAATTTGGCATCGGCAGCTGACGTGATCAGAAAATGTGTTGAACGTGGAGTTAGATGTGTAGTTATTCACGGAGCTGGGTGAGTTCGTTTAAGTATTCAATTGTTTAACTGCTTTCATAGCGCGCTTCGTGCATGTTGGTTGCTTAAGAATGCCATCTAAAAGCAGTTTAATATAGATATTCACCAGTTTGGGAGCTGTTCATCCCATAACAAATTCAATTACACTAATAATTATTCATTATAGTGTATTATCGTGTATGCTTGTTCAATTAATAGAACAGCCAATGCCCAGGGAGGTTCAGTGGTATCCAACGTAACAACTATGACGTCATAAATATGGATGACATCAACACTCGGTTCATGGCATTCATAGTCGATATGAATACTAACAGAATTTGGTAGGGCCATAAGATGGAACACATGTAGCGGAACTGGACTGGGTCGTTCGTCGCCGACCAGATAGCTCAATTGGTAGAGCATCCATCTAGAGTTCGGAGGGTCCCGGGTTCGAACCCTGGTCTGGCCGTGAATTTTTCCTCTCCTATTACATTTGGCGCCCAATGAAATATACCCACAGAAGGTGGTATAGGGTCTGGTGTGTCTTCTGGGTCGAAGACTTTGTTAAAGGAGGGAGGAATTAATGTAGTGGAACTGGACGTGGGTCGATCGCCGGTGACAAGATAGCTCAATTGGTAGAGCATCCGTCAAGAGTTTGGAGGGTCCTCGGTTCAAACCCCGGTCTGGCGGTGCATTTTTCCTCTCCTGTTACAAATATACCATCATAATAATATAATATTATGTAAGCCTTACTTTCTTTTTTATTCACCAATTTTAAAATACATATCGATTTCACATGGTTATAAATATTAAATGCAGACAATTTTTTTTTGTGTTGAGTTACAGGTACGTTACCAATGCGGTAAGAGCGCCATAGATGTGTGAATTGATTGCCTCAAAAATCGAACTTGATCAAAGCTACTTCTATAAGTACCATATGGCATCAATACTGTAGTTGTTGCCTTGATATGATTTGAGTACCTGTGATCATTTTTGAGATTTGAGTACATGTGATCATTTTTGAGATTTGAGTACCTGTGATCATTTTTTGAGATTTGAGTACCTGTGATCATTTTTGAGATTTGAGTACCTGTGATCATTTTTGAAGTTTGAGTACCTGTGATCATTTTTGAGATTTGAGTACCTGTGATAAACTATCGTTTTGTAGTGTAGATCGTTTGGTCATCACCATGCTAAAGAATATCAAGTCAATGCTGGTTTGAGGGGGACAATAGAGGAGGTGAAGAGAAGACGACATGGCGTGTGTCTGACCCGATTGTCTGTTACCAAGGTAATGTGTGTCTTACACGTTTGTCTGTTACCAAGGTAATGTATGTCTAGCCCGTTTGTCTGTTACCAAGGTAATGTGTCTTACACGTTTGTCTGTTACCAAGGTATGTGAATGTATTACCCGTTTGTCTGTTACCAAGGTAATAGGTGTCCTACCAGTTTGTCTGTTACCAAGGTAATGTGTCTTACCCGTTTGTCTGTTACCAAGGTAATGTGTATGTATTACCCATTTGTCTGTTACCAAGGTAATGTGTATGTATTACCCATTTGTCTGTTACCAAGATAATGTGTATGTACTACCCGTTTGTCTGTTACCAAGGTAATGTGTATGTATTACCCATTTGTCTGTTACCAAGATAATGTGTATGTACTACCCGTTTGTCTGTTACCAAGGTAATGTGTATGTATTACCCGTTTGTCTGTAACCAAGGTAATGTGTATGTCCTACCCTTTTGTCTGTTACCACAGTAATGTGTGTCTTACATGTTTGTCTGTTACCAAGGTAATGTATCTGTGTCTTACCCGTTTGTCTGTTACCATAGAAATGCATATGTCTTACCCATTTGTCTGTTACCAAGGTAATACCTTTGCCTGTTACCAAGGTAACATTCTTGTGTTTGTAAGGAGGACATTATATTGTATCTATCTTGTATGATTCATTCAGTATATTCTGATGAACAATGAAAATAATGTTGATAGTTTTTTTTACAGTTAAACCATATGGTGGTTCGGAGTCTTGTGGACAAGGGCATCAATGCTATTGGATTACCAGTAAGTAGAATTAATGGCATATTTCAAACAAGAATCTTTATTAAATGAATAACGTCCAAGAGGAATAATTTATAAGAAAAACGCTGAAAATGTGAGGTATTGATTCAAAAAGCCTCAAGCACAAGGCAGCCTCTGAAGTAAGGAAAATATAGAAAAAAAACACGCCTTCAACTGCAGTCCACCTCGTGTGATCACCACCTGTCTGGTAGCAATATCGGGTGTCGCTAACACACAGGTGAGATCATTACAAGAAATATCAATTAAGGAAGCACTTAGTTACTCGTGATTTATTGGGCAAAATAAATGTGTCCTGTTTCTGATTTTAACACATTAGGGTCTGTATGTAGTTAGGCAAATTTGTTTTGGAATACATTAGTATCAGTAATGGAGGGTGTACCTGGGTCCACTAGGCACAAACAAATCTAGGATCGGTAAGGAAAACGGAAACACAATTTTTGTTTTGCCTTAGCCTTTCCATGCTAGATGTATATATATATTCTAACATAGAATTGGGTTTGCAGGCGGCAGGTTCCTGGTTAATGGACAATGGTCAGGTTTCCCGCCATGGAGTGACCAGTATAGTGGAGCTACTAGACAGCTGCTTCGTACCAGTCTTGCATGGGGACTGTGTATTGGACTCCAGTAAGGGCTGTATCATCCTCAGTGGTGACGTCATCATCAAGGTAAGTAATGACAGGTGAGGACTGTTAAACGTGCTCAGTGGTGATGTCATCATCAAGGTAAGTGATGACAGGTGAGGACTGTGTAACATCCTCAGTGGTGACGTCATCATCAAGGTAAGTGATGACAGGTGAGGACTGTAACATCCTCAGTGGTGACGTCATCATCAAGGTAAGTGATGACAGGTGAGGACTGTAACATCCTCAGTGGTGACGTCATCATCAAGGTAAGTGATGACAGGTGAGGACTGTAACATCCTCAGTGGTGACGTCATCATCAAGGTAAGTGATGACAGGTGAGGACTGTAACATCCTCAGTGGTGACGTCATCATCAAGGTAAGTGATGACAGGTGAGGACTGTAACATCCTCAGTGGTGACGTCATCATCAAGGTAAGTGATGACAGGTGAGGACTGTAACATCCTCAGTGGTGACGTCATCATCAAGGTAAGTGATGACAGGTGATGACTGTAACATCCTCAGTGGTGACGTCATCATCAAGGTAAGTGATGACAGGTGAGGACTGTGTAACATCCTCAGTGATGATGTCATCATCAAGGTAAGTGATGACGGGTGAGGACTGTAACATCCCAAGTGGTGACAACATCATCAAGGTAAGTGATGACAGGTGAGGACTGTAACATCCTCAGTGGTGACGTCATCATCAAGGTAAGTTATGACAGGTGAGGACTGTAACATCCTCAGTGGTGATGTCGTCATCAAGGTAAGTGATGACAGGTGAGGACTGTGTAACGTGCTCAGTGGTGATGTCATCATCAAGGTAAGTGATTACAGGTGAGGACTGTGTAACATCCTCAGTGGTGACGTTATCATCAAGGTAAGTGATGACAGGTAAGGACTGTGTAACATCCTCAGTGGTGACGTCATCATCAAGGTAAGTGATGACAGGTGAGGACTGTAACATCCTCAGTGGTGACGTCATCATCAAGGTAAGTGATGACAGGTGAGGACTGTAACATCCTCAGTGGTGACGTCATCATCAAGGTAAGTGATGACAGGTGAGGACTGTAACATCCTCAGTGGTGACGTCATCATCAAGGTAAGTGATGACAGGTGAGGACTGTAACATCCTCAGTGGTGACGTCATCATCAAGGTAAGTGATGACAGGTGAGGACTGTAACATCCTCAGTGGTGATGTCATCATCAAGGTAAGTGATGACAGGTGAGGACTGTAACATCCTCAGTGGTGAGGTCATCATCAAGGTAAGTGATGCCAGGTGAGGACTGTAACATCCTCAGTGGTGACGTCATCATCAAGGTAAGTGATGACAGGTGAGGACTGTAACATCCTCAGTGGCGACATCATCATCAAGGTAAGTGATGACAGGTGAGGACTGTAACATCCTCAGTGGCGACATCATCATCAAGGTAAGTGATGACAGGTGAGGACTGTAACATCCTCAGTGGCGACATCATCATCAAGGTAAGTGATGACAGGTGAGGACTGTGAAACATCCTCAGTGGTGACGTCATCATCAAGGGATGACAGGTGAGGACTGTGTAACATCCTCAGTGGTGACGTCATCATCAAGGTAAGTAATGACATGTGAGGACTGTGTAACATCCTCAGTGGTGACGTCATCATCAAGGTAAGTGATGACAGGTGAGGACTGTGTAACATCCTCAGTGGTGACGTCATCATCAAGGTAAGTGATGACAGGTGAGGACTGTGTAACATCCTCAGTGGTGACGTCATCATCAAGGTAAGTGATGACAGGTGAGGACTGTGTAACATCCTCAGTGGTGACGTCATCATCAAGGTAAGTGATGACAGGTGAGGACTGTGTAACATCCTCAGTGGTGACGTCATCATCAAGGTAAGTGATGACAGGTGAGGACTGTGTAACATCCTCAGTGGTGACGTCATCATCAAGGTAAGTGATGACAGGTGAGGACTGTGTAACATCCTCAGTGGTGACGTCATCATCAAGGTAAGTGATGACAGGTGAGGACTGTGTAACATCCTCAGTGGTGACGTCATCATCAAGGTAAGTGATGACAGGTGAGGACTGTGTAACATCCTCAGTGGTGACGTCATCATCAAGGTAAGTGATGACAGGTGAGGACTGTGTAACATCCTCAGTGGTGACGTCATCATCAAGGTAAGTGATGACAGGTGAGGACTGTGTAACATCCTCAGTGGTGACGTCATCATCAAGGTAAGTGATGACAGGTGAGGACTGTGTAACATCCTCAGTGGTGACGTCATCATCAAGGTAAGTGATGACAGGTGAGGACTGTGTAACATCCTCAGTGGTGACGTCATCATCAAGGTAAGTGATGACAGGTGAGGACTGTGTAACATCCTCAGTGGTGACGTCATCATCAAGGTAAGTGATGACAGGTGAGGACTGTGTAACATCCTCAGTGGTGACGTCATCATCAAGGTAAGTGATGACAGGTGAGGACTGTGTAACATCCTCAGTGGTGACGTCATCATCAAGGTAAGTGATGACAGGTGAGGACTGTGTAACATCCTCAGTGGTGACGTCATCATCAAGGTAAGTGATGACAGGTGAGGACTGTGTAACATCCTCAGTGGTGACGTCATCATCAAGGTAAGTGATGACAGGTGAGGACTGTGTAACATCCTCAGTGGTGACGTCATCATCAAGGTAAGTGATGACAGGTGAGGACTGTGTAACATCCTCAGTGGTGACGTCATCATCAAGGTAAGTGATGACAGGTGAGGACTGTGTAACATCCTCAGTGGTGACGTCATCATCAAGGTAAGTGATGACAGGTGAGGACTGTATAACATCCTCAGTGGTGACGTCATCATCAAGTGATGACAGGTGAGGACTGTAACATCCTCAGTGGTGACGTCATCATCAAGGTAAGTGATGACAGGTGAGGACTGTGTAACATCCTCAGTGGTGACGTCATCATCAAGGTAAGTGATGACAGGTGAGGACTGTAACATCCTCAGTGGTGACGTCATCATCAAGGTAAGTGATTACAGGTGAGGACTGTGTAATATCCTCAGTGGTGACGTCATCATCAAGTGATGACAGGTGAGGACTGTAACATCCTTAGTGGGGACGTCATCATCAAGGTAAGAGATGACAGGTGAGGACTGTAACATCCTTAGTGGTGACGTCATCATCAAAGAAAGTGATGACAGGTGAGGACGGTAACATCCTCAGTGGTGACGTCATCTTCAAGGTAAGTGATTACAGGTGAGTACTGTGTAATATCCTCAGTGGTGACGCCATCATCAAAGTAAGTGATGACAGGTGAGGACTGCGTCATCATCAAGTGATGACAGGTGAGGACCGTAACATCCTCAGTGGTGATGTCATCATCAAGTGATGACAGGTGAGGACGGTAACATCCTCAGTGGTGATGTCATCATCAAGGTAAGTGATTACAGGTGAGGACTGTGTAAGATTCCCATTAAGTACATTTATTTCTTCCTTAGAATTATGGGAATTAACCCTGAAATTCTGTGATAAGTACGTACCACCCTTGGATTCATTGCCTTGTTTATGGAATTGGAATTTCTCATCTAGATATAGTCACCTGAATACAATGTGTAGAAATGTTTCGTTTCATCTATCCTTTCTCGTTTGCAGACAATTTGTAAAGAACAAAAGGTGAATCGTGTGGTATTCCTATCAGACGTGTTCGGAGTGTATGATAAACCTCCTTCACAGACAGGTAAACTGAACATAAGCAAATAAGAAAACACTTTTTTTCCAAGGACTGAACATATATATATACACACCACTCCACTGCCTGTATAAACCTCCTTCACAGACAGGTAAACTGAACATATATATACATGCCGTTTCTAATGCCAAAGTTTGCTATCTTTGCAGTTTATCCATGTCTAATATAATTATTCCATTCAGTCATTCTGAAGGAGTAGTTTTTCTTTTCACTTTTGTTAATATATCCTTTAAACATATGTGGTACTGCAGAAATATTCAAAGTGTAAACATGGAATAGGCTGTTCATTGATCTACAGTATTGTGTAATGGAGTGTGTGTGTTTTGTAGGGGTGGGGGAAGGTATTGAAAAGGGAGGGAGGATATTATCTTCAATCGGCTAAAAAACAAAAGTATGTTTGTTGAGTTTATATTATTTTTATACATAACACGATCTTTTATGGTTATCCAATCATAGTCACAATTTTAGAATGTTTCATTTATTGATTGTCTTGCTTTATGTACAATACAGACGCAGAACACATTTCAAAAATCTGTGTGAGCCAGGACAGAAGGATAATGACGGACATTTCTACGTCAGAGAGCCAGTATGACGTCACGGGCGGAATGATGTTAAAGATACAGACAGCCATGGACATAGTGATAAATAGTGGCGGGACAACAAAGGTGTACATCACCAAAGTGGGGTCAAACTGTGTCAACCAAATCTGTGAAGGATTAGATACGGGACAAGACGACACCAAATCATTTACCCAAATCATTCATCATCAGTGACATTGAGGAAGAATCATAACAGGGCCCCGGTGTTAGTATAATGGGACCAGGGCCCCGGTGTCAGTATAATGGGACCAGGGCCCCTGTGTCAGTATAATGTGACCAGGGCCCCTGTGTCAGTATAATGTGACCAGGGCCCCTGTGTCAGTATAATGTGACCAGGGCCCCTGTGTCAGAATAATGTGACTAGGGCCCCGGTGTCAGTATAATGTGACCTGAGGGCCCGATATCAGTATAAAGTGACCAGGGCCCCAGTGTCAGTATAATGTGACTAGGGCCCCGGTGTCAGTATAATGTGACCAGGGCCCCGGTGTCAGTATAATGTGACAAGGGCCCCGGTGTCGGTATAATGTGACCTGAGGGCCCGATATCAGTATAAAGTGACCAGGGCCCCGGTGTCAGTATAAAGTGACCAGGGCCCCGGTGTCAATATAATGTGACCAGGGCCCGATGTCAGTATAAAGTGACCAGGTGGAATGCTGTGCGGAGTGCCTTCGACATGGTATTTCATTGACATAGCACTATAACGGCGGCATCAGATCCGTGCTATAGCACACAATACACGTGGAGGCACGTCCTCAAATGACCTTAACTGTTGGTAGGATGTTAAACCCTATAAACCAAACCAAACCTTAACTTGATAGGAGACATCATGATGGGGTGCCACATGTGGTACAGAAAATACTGGCCCCTTGATTTTGTGGAGGTTCATGATGTTTTTTCTTTAGTTTTGCAATTGGTGTCCCCTTATTTTCTGATTTGGTTGTATAGATTTTTTACGATATATTTTGTACCTTTGCATAGCGTATATATACAGTCGGCATGTCATTTTTTTAAAAATACAAAAACGTAGTGTTTTGCATACAATTGTATACAAGTGTGTCAACATAAACAACAGAGACATGAATCAATTGCAACGTTCAATTATTTACAAAATAAACCGTATAACAATACAAATGAAGACCGACCCGACATTGGATAGCACTGTCACAGGACATTTTCTAAATAAAAACTCCACACGTCCTGTTGGTTCGAGTCAAAATTTATTGATGACCGGAGTCTCATGCCAATTCATACAGAAAACCCCCAACAATACAAATATGGTCTAGAACTAGTATGTCTCTGTATACAATACCTATGTTTGACAAGTCCAATATTTGATTTATATACTTTGAATTAAATATTCCAATTTATGACTACTTTTAAGCATTCATGCTATAGTTACCTTCCGAGACTGTCAAGGTCTGGTAAAATCATGTCTATATATAGTAGTCACTCTTTAATTACGAGTACAGCAGGACTGTGCAGGCGGGACCCCAGAGGATACGTTCCACCTCACGATAAACGGCCAATTGCGAATTAGCGCAGTGTATTACTAGTTTTATTACTACTCTCACTCACACTTGCATGCTTTCTTACAAACTCACACCCTAATTTACATATAACTCATCAACAACACCAAATACAGACATATAGAGATGACCACGACACAACACGGGTAGGACACCACCCTGAGCTGTAAATAGTAACTAGGTGATTTCCACATTACGATACACAGGTGACAAACGTACAGCACACAACACACACTACTTATAACTATACAATAAATCAGATCATAATGACCCTGTGACAACTAATTTGTTTAGAAAGTGTTTGCTTTAGATTGTAGCCAGCCAGAGAAATTTCAGAAACGGAATGAGCAGGTTGTTTTTACATGGTTTACTATGCCCACTTTTGTGAAATGCTGGTTTTTGGAATGGACAGGGTCCGGTTTATAAAGGGTTTAACTATGATTATATAGGGAAAATGCTGGGACCTCAAATCACAGCTGGTTTAGACAGGGATCTGGATTAGACAGGGGCCAGTTTTGACAGGTAATACTGTATATTCAAGCTACATAATATACAAGTATGAAACAGTGTGTGTAATTTTTTCTCCCACAACCACTATATGTTTCCTCACTCCCACAACCACTACAGGTGTCCTCACTCCCACAACCACTATAGGTGTCCTCACTCCCGACTCATTGGATAAACTTGTTAGGTAAATATGTTGGTAAATATGTTTGGTAACCAACAAGTGGGTAAAACCCTGGATATGATTTCATTGGTCAATCTTCTAATTATGACGTCAAGTCACGATGCTTTGCGACGTCATCTGCCATTGTGATGTCATAGTACATCGCAATTGTTTCCCCGTTGAAACGGGAATGATGTATTCCCGAGGGAAACATATAGTTTTCTGGATATGATATCTGAACGCTGTGGGAGAAAAAAATTCCAAACTTGTGATGGTTGATTATCATTGTTTGTCTAACTCTTGTTAGTTAATGTTCAAATTGTAAAAGGCATTCAGTAAACCTCACGTCTTCACAGTTAATACAATTTGAAAATTTACTAACTCCAGATAGATAAACCTGATAACCAATCACCACTTGTCAGGGAACCTCTGTATCTACAAAATAAAGTACAGACAACAGAAAAGAAGTGATTTTCATTTTTTTTCCCCCAAAATGCATCGTTTAATATGTTGACGTTATCGCGAACAGATGGAATCAGGTCATAGTCTTCCTATTTCCACGTCAGTTTTAGTATCACTCTGGGAACTTCTGTAATAGAAAACAATAGGTATACACACTGAGTTAAGTATATGAAAATGATAATAGACCGAAAGACAAAGTCTATGTGAAAACAAAATCATCTACATTGTATGTTAACTATGTACAGTATATGTTAACTATGTACATTGTATGTTAACTATGTACAGTATATGATAACTATGTACATTGTTTGTTAACTATGTACATTGTTTGTTAACTATGTACAGTATATGTTAACTATGTACAGTATATGTTAAGTATGTACAGTATATGATAACTATGTACAGTATATGTTAACTATGTACCGTATATGTTAACTATGTACAGTATATGTTAACTTGCATCAATTCAACATTATAGCTTGTGCAAATTGGGGTCAGTATTGATGATATGCACCTTTTCTATGTAATACTCACCTGTATTAATGGTATGTGCCACTTCTATATTAAAGTTGCCCTCCTTTTTTATAAACTCCTCAAACATGTGCACCCCTCCCCCGACACCAAAGTAGTGCGACTTGGCTGCAAGATATCTGGTGGTTAAGGTTAAGGTACAAAGTTTCTCAAATTATGTTGACTTATCAATAAGTGTTCACGTTCTGTTATACTGTACAGTGTAATTATATAATACTGTAGTGTATTGTGTAATACTGTAGTGTATTGTGTAATACTGTAGTGTATTGTGTATTAATGTAGTGTATTGTGTAATACTGTAGTGTATTGTGTATTAATATAGTGTATTGTGTATTAATGTAGTGTATTGTGTATTAATGTAGTGTATTCTTTGTATTGTTGTGTATAACTTTATAGTGCATTGTGTATTAATGTAGTGGTAATACTGTAGTGTATTGTGTATTAATATAGTGTATTGTGTATTAATGTAGTGTATTCTTTGTATTGTTGTGTATAACTTTATAGTGCATTGTGTATTAATGTAGTGTATTGTGTATTAATGTAGTGTATTCTTTGTATTGTTGTGTGCTGTGTATAACTTTATAGTGTATTGTGTATTAATGTAGTGTATTCTTTGTATTGTTGTGTGCTGTGTATAACTTTATAGTGTATTGTGTATTAATGTAGTGTATTCTTTGTATTGTTGTGTGCTGTGTATAACTTTATAGTGTATTGTGTATTAATGTAGTGTATTCTTTGTATTGTTGTGTGCTGTGTATAACTTTATAGTGTATTGTGTATTAATGTAGTGTATTCTTTGTATTGTTGTGTGCTGTGTATAACTTTATAGTGTATTGTGTATTAATGTAGTGTATTCTTTGTATTGTTGTGTGCTGTGTATAACTTTATAGTGTATTGTGTATTAATGTAGTGTATTCTTTGTATTGTTGTGTGCTGTGTATAACTTTATAGTGTATTGTGTATTAATGTAGTGTATTCTTTGTATTGTTGTGTGCTGTGTATAACTTTATAGTGTATTGTGTATTAATGTAGTGTATTCTTTGTATTGTTGTGTGCTGTGTATAACTTTATAGTGTATTGTGTATTAATGTAGTGTATTCTTTGTATTGTTGTGTGCTGTGTATAACTTTATAGTGTATTGTGTATTAATGTAGTGTATTCTTTGTATTGTTGTGTGCTGTGTATAACTTTATAGTGTATTGTGTATTAATGTAGTGTATTCTTTGTATTGTTGTGTGCTGTGTATAACTTTATAGTGTATTGTGTATTAATGTAGTGTATTCTTTGTATTGTTGTGTGCTGTGTATAACTTTATAGTGTATTGTGTATTAATGTAGTGTATTCTTTGTATTGTTGTGTGCTGTGTATAACTTTATAGTGTATTGTGTATTAATGTAGTGTATTCTTTGTATTGTTGTGTGCTGTGTATAACTTTATAGTGTATTGTGTATTAATGTAGTGTATTCTTTGTATTGTTGTGTGCTGTGTATAACTTTATAGTGTATTGTGTATTAATGTAGTGTATTCTTTGTATTGTTGTGTGCTGTGTATAACTTTATAGTGTATT
This sequence comes from Mizuhopecten yessoensis, assembly GCF_002113885.1. Taxonomy (NCBI): domain Eukaryota; kingdom Metazoa; phylum Mollusca; class Bivalvia; order Pectinida; family Pectinidae; genus Mizuhopecten; species Mizuhopecten yessoensis. The sequence continues at coordinate 296,822 of NW_018408684.1, forward strand.
GTGTATTAATGTAGTGTATTCTTTGTATTGTTGTGTGCTGTGTATAACTTTATAGTGTATTGTGTATTAATGTAGTGTATTCTTTGTATTGTTGTGTGCTGTGTATAACTTTCATATTTTCATATACGGCGGTATCACGCATCACCCTTCACCTTTGACCTCACAATAAAGACAATTGTGATGTCCCAACATTAAGAACATGGATAGCTTTATTAGGAACCTGATGATAAAATACTGTATATGTATTAAAATTGTTTGTACATCACTTAATATCAGGAACCTCGACCTTTTGGAGTAACATGTAACTACCCTACAGATATATTTATATACATGTAGTGATGAGCCCATAGCCTTGTCACCTTACATGAAGTGATGAGCCCATAACCTAGTAACCTTACATGTAGTGATGAGCCCATAGCCTTGTCACCTTACATGTAGTGATGAGCCAATAACCAAGTCACCTTACATGTAGTGATGAGCCAATAACCTAGTCACCTTACATGTAGTGATGAGCCAATAACCTTGTCACCTTACATGTAGTGATGAGCCGTTAGCCTTGTCACCTTACATGTAGTGATGAGCCAATAACCTTGTCACCTTACATGTAGTGATGAGCCGTTAGCCTTTTCACCTTACATGTAGTGATGAGCCAATAACCTTGTCACCTTACGTGTAGTAATGAGCCCATAGCCTTGTCACCTTACATGTAGTGATGAGCCCATCACCAATACTAGTCACCTTACATGTAGTGATGAGCCCATAGCCTTGTCACCTTACATGTAGTTATGAGCCCATAACCTAGTCACCTTACATGTAGTGATGAGCCCATAGCCTTGTCACCTTACAAGTAGTGATGAGCCCATAGCCTTGTCACCTTACATGTAGTGATGAGCCCATAACCTAGTCACCTTACATGTAGATGTAGTGATGGGCTGGGCTGATAATAATTTGTAATCCTTTATGTATTGATAGGCCAACAAGAACACCTACATTATAAGGATACATTACACCGTCTTCTGATAAACAACTTTTAAAGACAGCTTGGAGACTTTTGTAGTTGTCAGGATTATAAATAGTTTCTGCTGACAATATCACATCGTACCTGTAAAACGAAATAACATATACCCTGAAATAGTTACATAAAACTGAAGACAGGACCGCCATCAATCCAAGTTACATAAAACTGAAGACAGGACCGCCATCAATCCAAGTTACATAACTCAGTTATATATAGTGGATGCTAACTTTGAGAAAATTAATTATTCCTGTCAATTAAAATTTCAAAAATACAAAAAATAATGTATTTAGTAATGCTATATGTATTGATGGACATGTGCAGATACATTTTATCTGAGTGATAATCAAAAGTATACACGAGCCTCATAATGTTCTACTGTATTCATACATTGTATATACAGGTATTAAAGAGCAATGTATTTGTTTGAACAGTTAAATTAATACAAAAGCATCTATAAATGCAGATGAATTTGTTTAACACTTTATGTAAATGATATAGATTAAATCTATATCATTTACATAAAGTGTTAAACAAATCTTACATGGATTACTGTAGCTGGGACAAAAATTTGTTGTGATACATAAAGATAAATAGATTTTTACTTTTGCTGTCTTATAATCTCATAAAAATAAGACCAATCTCCGGAGAAGAAACGACAATGACACCAGGTCTCATGTAGGCGGACATTTTGGATCGTAAAATATTCTATAACCTCAGAATTCTGCAAAAATAAATGGTACACATTTTTAATACTTTGTAATATACTGTAATTATAAGATTGCAACATTATAGTTATGGGTTTTATAGTGAGAATACACCATTGAATGTTCTTGCCAACCTTTCAAATATTTAAACATCCGAGGAGTTACAGTGACTCCTAATTGACAATTAGGAAGTACTGTTAAGTTAAAATTGAATTTGTCAAGAGGAACTCAAGCTATTCTGTGGAAACAGAAAGGTTGGACAGACAAACAGGTGTGACTATAACATCTCTTCTGATGTAGATTGGTTTGAAAACACATACAGAGACTTGATAAGTTGTCAATGTTTATATGATGCAATATCCTATCAAAGGAGATTCTATGTGAGATAGAACCTGCGGTCCCAGACTTCCTCGTCCACCACTCTACCTATTGAGCTATGATCCCCAACTTCCTAGTCTACCACTCTACCTATTGAGCTACGATTCCAGACTTCCTAGTCCACCGCTCTACCTATTGAGCTACAATCCCAGACTTCCTCGTCCACCGCTCTAACTATTGAGCTATGATCCCCAACTTCCTAGTCTACCGCTCTACCTATTGAGCTACGATCCCAGACTTCCTAGTCTACCACTCTACCTATTGAGCTACGATCCCAAACTTTCTAGTCTACCACTCCACCTATTGAGCTACGATTCCAGACTTCCACGTCCACCGCTCTACCTATTGAGCTACGATTCCAGACTTCCACGTCAACCGCTCTAACTATTGAGCTACGATCCCAGACTTCCTAGTCTACCGCTCTACCTATTGAGCTACGATCCCAGACTTCCTAGTCTACCACTCTACCTATTGAGCTACGATCCCAAACTTTCTAGTCTACCACTCCACCTATTGAGCTACGATTCCAGACTTCCACGTCCACCGCTCTACCTATTGAGCTACGATTCCAGACTTCCACGTCAACCGCTCTAACTATTGAGCTACGATCCCAGACTTCCTAGTCTACCACTCTACCTATTGAGCTACGATCCCAGACTTCCTAGTTCACCGCTCTACCTATTGTGGTACGATCCCAGACTTCCTAGTCTACCACTCTACCTATTGAGCTACGATCCCAGACTTCCTAGTCCACCGCTCTACCTATTGAGCTACGATCCCAGACTTCCTAGTCCACCGCTCTACCTATTGTGCTACGATCCCAGACTTCCTAGTCCAACGCTCTACCTATTGAGCTACGATTCCAGACTTCCTAGTCCACCGCTCTACCTATTGAGCTACGATCCCAGACTTCCTAGTCTACCGCTCTCCCTATTGAGCTACGATCCCAGACTTCCTAGTCCACCACTCCACCTATTGAGCTACGATCCCAGACTGCCTAGTCCACCGCTCTACCTATTGAGCTACGATTCCAGACTTCCTAGTCCACCGCTCCACCTATTGAGCTACGATCCCCGACTTCCTAGTCTACCGCTCTAACTATTGAGCTACGATCCCAGACTTCCTAGTCTACCGCGCTACCTATTGAGCTACGATCCCAGACTTCCTAGTCCACCGCTCTACTTATTGAGCTACGATCCCAGACTTCCTAGTCTACCACTCCACCTATTGAGCTACGATCCCAGACTTCCTAGTCCACCGCTCTACCTATTGAGCTACAATCCCAGACTTCCTAGTCCACCACTCTACCTATTGAGCTACGATCCCAGACTTCCTAGTCCACCGCTCTACCTATTGTGCTACGATCCCAGACTTCCCAGTCTACCACGTGCACTCTACCTATTGAGCTACGATCCCAGACTTCCTAGTCCACCACTCTACCTATTGAGCTACGATCCCAGACTTCCTAGTCCACCACTCTACCTATTGAGCTACAATCCCAGACTTCTTAGTCTACCGCTCTACCTATTGAGCTACGATCCCAGACTTCCTAGTCTACCGCTCTACCTATTGAGCTACCATCCCTGACTTCCTTGTCTACCGCTTTACCTATTGAGCTATAAAGTGTGATGTTGAAATCAATTAAGAGAAAACTTACATAATCTTGGAAATGAACTTCTGATGCACCACACTGCATTGTACAGAGACCAGGGATACCAGCTCCACAACCAAGCTTTGTGATAGAGAATTGTTACAGCAGTTGACACATTGCATCACATTAGGTATACAGAATCACATCATAAAGATACACCAAGATGTAAGTTCTCACATATACAATTTACTGAATCAGTTATATATAGATGTTAAATTACATTTTACACTGCCTATGCTATATGTATGATTAAAGACTAGAATCATTTTTATGAAATCCTTCAACTGAATACCCATACAAAACTTAGTTCTGACTTAATTATTCTGAGAGGCATATTAAATATCAGTATCAAAAAATTGTAAACTTGAAATGTTTTGCCGTAGGTTAACATTTGGCTCTGAAATTGGGGACAAATGACCATTATAGAAAAAACTGGATTACATCAGACTTTATGTAATTCCATGTGTAAGACAAAATTAATAATTAGATTTGGATTTACCTGGGAAGGGCAATAGTTAACTTGTACAGATTTACCTGGGAAGGGCAATTTTTAACTTGTACAGATTTACCTGGGAAGGGCAATAGTTAACTTGTACAGATTTACGGTATACAATGTACAACTTTACGTATTCACTCATTGTTTTGGTAAGCTTTTTTTTATCAATTAAGTAAATCACAAATGCCAAGTAAGTGTTAATTACTATCTAGCTCCTTATTGAACAGTCCATAACATACATACCTCCAGCACAGTTGTGTCCTGTAGTTGTGACTTATTGGTGGTCAAGTATTCAGCCAGGTCTAGCGAGCACTCCCATACCGTAAGGCCACCTAGTCATTCACCAAAATTATAAATAATGATTTTAATTGGAAAGGAATATTATGTAATCACAACATAACATGCACTCAGTATTTGTGAGTCATTGTTAATTAATTTGATATTCATTTATTGACTAGATAGACTTCAGATGCATGAGCTAATCTTATATAAACACATCTTTTCCCCCGCAACTTGTAAAGAAGCAGTATGTTGCCTTATCTTTGCAGGTGACACAAATAGATTTGAAGCAGAAACAACCCCTATGTAACTTTAGTAGACTATTCCATGCATTGATATGGATAAGTCCATTATGGTCTACAGTGGTGAAAGGGTTAAGTATCAAACAGGTTGATGAAAATGTTAAGTCGAGAGCATGATCTGTTATGTTATGTGGCAAGATATGTAAAGTGATTGTGCAGTCATCATAATATCCTCTTACATCTACATGTATGTATACGGTCAAGCTGCTCTATATAAAGATGATAAACAGACAAACTGTTCTCTATGATCATACATGTATGTACAAGGTCAAGCTGCTCTATATAAAGATGATAAACAGACAAACTGTTCTCTATGATCATACATGTATGTATAAGGTCAAGCTGCTCTATATAAAGATGATAAACGGACAAACTGTTCTCTATGATCATACATGTATGTACAAGGTCAAGCTGCTCTATATAAAGATGATAAACGGACAAACTGTTCTCTATGATCATACATGTATGTACAAGGTCAAGCTGCTCTATATAAAGATGATAAACGGACAAACTGTTCTCTATGATCATACATGTATGTACAAGGTCAAGCTGCTCTATATAAAGATGATAAACGGACAAACTGTTCTCTATGATCATACATGTATGTACAAGGTCAAGCTGCTCTATATAAAGATGATAAACGGACAAACTGTTCTCTATGATCATACATGTATGTACAAGGTCAAGCTGCTCTATATAAAGATGATAAACGGACAAACTGTTCTCTATGATCATACATGTATGTACAAGGTCAAGCTGCTCTATATAAAGATGATAAACGGACAAACTGTTCTCTATGATCATACATGTATGTACAAGGTCAAGCTGCTCTATATAAAGATGATAAACGGACAAACTGTTCTCTATGATCATACATGTATGTACAAGGTCAAGCTGCTCTATATAAAGATGATAAACGGACAAACTGTTCTCTATGATCATACATGTATGTACAAGGTCAAGCTGCTCTATATAAAGATGATAAACGGACAAACTGTTCTCTATGATCATACATGTATGTACAAGGTCAAGCTGCTCTATATAAAGATGATAAACGGACAAACTGTTCTCTATGATCATACATGTATGTACAAGGTCAAGCTGCTCTATATAAAGATGATAAACGGACAAACTGTTCTCTATGATCATACATGTATGTACAAGGTCAAGCTGCTCTATATAAAGATGATAAACGGACAAACTGTTCTCTATGATCATACATGTATGTACAAGGTCAAGCTGCTCTATATAAAGATGATAAACGGACAAACTGTTCTCTATGATCATACATGTATGTACAAGGTCAAGCTGCTCTATATAAAGATGATAAACGGACAAACTGTTCTCTATGATCATACATGTATGTACAAGGTCAAGCTGCTCTATATAAAGATGATAAACGGACAAACTGTTCTCTATGATCATACATGTATGTACAAGGTCAAGCTGCTCTATATAAAGATGATAAACGGACAAACTGTTCTCTATGATCATACATGTATGTACAAGGTCAAGCTGCTCTATATAAAGATGATAAACGGACAAACTGTTCTCTATGATCATACATGTATGTACAAGGTCAAGCTGCTCTATATAAAGATGATAAACGGACAAACTGTTCTCTATGATCATACATGTATGTACAAGGTCAAGCTGCTCTATATAAAGATGATAAACGGACAAACTGTTCTCTATGATCATACATGTATGTACAAGGTCAAGCTGCTCTATATAAAGATGATAAACGGACAAACTGTTCTCTATGATCATACATGTATGTACAAGGTCAAGCTGCTCTATATAAAGATGATAAACGGACAAACTGTTCTCTATGATCATACATGTATGTACAAGGTCAAGCTGCTCTATATAAAGATGATAAACGGACAAACTGTTCTCTATGATCATACATGTATGTACAAGGTCAAGCTGCTCTATATAAAGATGATAAACGGACAAACTGTTCTCTATGATCATACATGTATGTACAAGGTCAAGCTGCTCTATATAAAGATGATAAACGGACAAACTGTTCTCTATGATCATACATGTATGTACAAGGTCAAGCTGCTCTATATAAAGATGATAAACGGACAAACTGTTCTCTATGATCATACATGTATGTACAAGGTCAAGCTGCTCTATATAAAGATGATAAACGGACAAACTGTTCTCTATGATCATTCATGTATGTACAAGGTCAAGCTGCTCTATATAAAGATGATAAACAGACAAACTGTTCTCTATGATCATTCATGTATGTACAAGGTCAAGCTGCTCTATAAACGGACAAACTGTTCTCTATGATCATTTATGTATGTATAAGGTCAAGTTGCTCTATATAAAGATGATAAATGGACAAACTGTTCTCTATGATCATGCATGTATGTGATATTCACTTTGAACTTGTAATTCTGAGAACGCAGGTTCACATCACTTGTTGTAGCATAGAACTAGCGTAGAACTTTATGATGCAGACTTGAGCGTTCCCTTGTGTGTTAGTGTTACATTCATATAGGATCCCATCGCTAGTAAATCACACATTTTGATGCTTTAAAGCTTTGATAGACATATAAATAATGTGGTAATGTAAATGATTTGTTTGGTGTTTTTAAAACACAGATGAAACAAACCTTCATACTTATCTGGGACCAGGTCAGAATGGGCAGACACTGCTGCGACAAAATTTGACGTTTGCGATCTGTTTCTGCACAAGTATTCTTCCACTGACTCACTATTGTAGCAGTGAACCTCTACATCGTTGAATGTGTGTATAGTTGCAGTTACATCTTCTGGCATATCAATCTGTTAAGGAAAAACAAGTTACAATGGTTACAGACAATTTCAATTTGATCTACAGCTACTTCTGTTTTGGTTCACCTGCCCGAAGGGCTAGTACACTAAAAGTGATCTAAAATAAAGCTACAGTAAGGCAAAATATCAGCATTTATGACTATCAAGTCATTTAAAAGAAACTGCTAAAAGATTTTAAAACATTTGACCCCTGGGCCCTGTAATGACCTTAAAAGTCAAATAAGGTCATTACAATGAACAAACTTTTTAGCCCTTCATCTCAGCATGCAACTTGCCAAATATCACCACCCTAGACCTTTTGTTTATTGAGATTAGGTCATTTAAAGGTTTATATATATTTGACCAAATGTGACCTTGAATATAAGTCCATTTTAACAAACTTGGAGGCCCTTTATCTTAGCAAGCTACTGGCCAGATATCAACATTCTAGAGATATCAACATTCTAGGCCCTATGGTTATTCAGAAGTCTTTAAAGTTTTAAACATATCTGATGCCTGTGACCTTGAATATAAGTCAAGGTCACTCATTTGAACAAAATTGGTAGCCCTTCATCCTAGCATGCTACTGGCCAGATGTCATCATCCTGGGCCTTTTGGTTATTCAAAGGAAGTTGTTGAAAGAATTTAAACATATACATTCTATTTTAACCCAGTGACCTCAATTGACTATGGGTGAAAGTTATTTATTTGAAGTTATCTTAATCCCAGCATGCTACTGACCAAATATCAACACCCTGCTCCTTTTGATTATTCAGAAAAAGTTGTTAAAATGTTTTATAAGACAGTTGACCTGTGACTTTGAGTCAAGTATTTAAGTCTTTGAATATAAGTGAAGGTCACTCATTTGAACAAACCTGGTAGCCCTTCATCCCAGTTTGCTTCTGGCCAAATACCATCACCCTAGACCTTTTGGTAATGAAGAAGTTGTTTAAATTAAAACCTTGAAGACGGACGCAGTGCACGGCATTATAAAGCTCTCGGGCCAGATGAGCTAAAAATCTAAATTACCTCATTATCCTTCATAAATATTTCTTTAGCATGTTCCTTGTTGGAGATGTCTAGCTTCTCATTTTCAACATCTTCTGAAATAAAAATTGGCGTTTACATTTTACTAATGTCTCCTGACGGTTGTCATAAAACGACAAATGGTAGCAATCCCACACACCAGACGGCACTAGTGTAACAGCTGATGTTTGTTACTGAATAAATTAATAAGTTGTACCAATTAACATTACAATTAATTAATTATATTTGAACATTTTTTATTTTTTTTTACTAATTATGAACTAAATGCTGATGTCTTTGATGTATCCAAATTTGACTTCATCAATGACCAGCCAACTACACATACACAACAAGAATAATTTTAACCTATTGTAACACACACACACACACATGTATAGCATATTTGTCCTTAATCCCTATCTATTCTATTCTCTCTTTCTTTTCTACTCTTTTTCCATCAGTGTCGCCCATTGCGTCCATCGTTATCCTGTATGTTTCACGAATGTAAAAACCCAATAACATGTTTCAATGTATCTCCTTTACATAAACAGTACATATTGCAGTATCAATTGACACAAACATCCTCAAGCGTCAATTATAGAAGATGTTCACGTAGTGCATCTACATTAGTGTATGTAAAAATATTTAGTTTGAGTATATATATATGCAGAAAAATATTTGAGTTATGTTGATTTCATTTTTGTTTTTACAATTGATGTGTTTCAAATTGTCACAGGTATACTAGTATGATTCCCCAGTTTAAGTATATATACTTAATCTATATAGTAGTTAAATTGTCACAGGTATACTAGTATGATTCCCCAGTTTAAGTATATATATTTAATCTATATAGTAGTTAAATTGTCACAGGTATACTAGTATATATATATTTAATCTATATAGTAGTTTAATTGTCACAGGTATACTAGTATGATTCCCCAGTTTAAGTACATGTATATATATTTAATCTATAGTAGTTAAATGAATGAGATCGGATGTTCTTGATTTTGTTGTGTTCCTATTTTTTTAAATTTTCCCTAACCACTGGTTTACTCTAACCAACCTTTGAGTTACCGCTGGACCAGGTATTAGTACAGAGGTCTGAGTAACCGCTGGGCCTATTAGTACAGAGGTCTGAGTAACTGCTTGGCCTATTAGTACAGAGGTCTATACTGATCGGGTAGTAATTTCAGACCATATCACTCAAACTAATCGGGTAGATCCATAAGGACAGCAATATCAAAAGTGTTGATAACACAATTATAATATACATATATTATTAATGTAAAAATAGGTACTTGATCCGGGGTTAGAGGGTGTATACATCATGGTGAGATTAATTATCATATAAAGCGGTTTTCCCCATTATTTTGCTGAAAGGATAACAGGTTGAAAAAAATGTGCATACATTGTATATGTACAATGTAAGTTTACAATAGAATGTTCATTTATTTTTTCTGCATTTTTTATGTTACTGCATGTAGCTTGATTATACAAACAACATATCATCTGATATATCACTTATTGGAATGTTTCTTTCAGTCATACAGCTTGAAGATGCTTCATTGACTGGGAAGTTTGCCAAAATTTGGCAAAATTTAAATTCATCATAACTAGAACGAAATTAATGCTATTACATTGTATCTGAACAATTATAAACAAAGCACAGGTATTAGTTTCCTCTGGCCCTGACACCAGACTTGGACATTTTGACACACCAGACATATATCTGTGAAAATGTCTATAAGTCTGGTGTCGAGGCCAGAGGAAACTTTGGCTACACATGTACAGGTATCAGCCTTGTCTGTCAATACACCATAATGCTGTCGTGGAACTGGACTGCATCGATCGTGGGCGACTGGGTTGATCGTCGGCGACCAGATAGCTCAATTGGTTGAGCGTCCATCTAGAGTTCCGAAGATCTCGGGTTCGAACCCTGGTCTGGCAGTGCATTTTACCTCTCCTGTTACATTTGGCGCCCGACGAAATATATAACCACAGAAAGAGGTATAGGGTATTGTGTGTCCTCGGGGTCGAAGACTTTGTTTAAGGAGAATGCATCATCTAAAAGCTGGTTCATTTATATTGACAAACTCCTACCTCAGTACTAACTTCCTTTAAGAAGTTACTGAGAATTCCTCCTCGAACAAGAATTGGAACAAGAGGCCCAAGGGCCTTAGCGGTCACCTGAGCTATATCATAGGTACTGGTAGCTTTATTTTATTGTTTAGATGTGATGTGGAAATCAGCATGTAAACTAAGTGAAATACAATACTTGTCATGTCATCAATGGATAAGAATTTGAAAATATTGGTAAATGTTCCCTTTGGGGCCCCGCCCTAGCCCCTGGGGATGGGGCAGGAATCCCAATTTTACAAAGTAATACTCTCATTCACCCAAGATGATTCTGACTAAGTTTGAGTAATTTTCTGCTGAAAATGGATAAAATATATACCGAAAAGTGTTATTTCCCTATATAAACTATATTAAACTTTACCCCCTCCCTAAGGGAGAACGGATAGCTCGGGGGCCCTGAAATTTACAATTTAAATAAAGCCCCTGATGATTTTCTTTCCATGCAGAGAAAATGAATGTAGTACCTCTGAGTCTGGAAGTGAAAAATTTGGAAATATTGGTTAATTTTCCATTTGGGGCCCCGCCCTGGCCCCTAGGGTTGGGGTAGGAATTTCAATTTTACAATTTGAAACCATCTCCCTCCAAGGATAATTCTCACCAAGTAAAAATAATTTCCTACAAAAAGTTGTCAAAATATACCCAAAAGTGTTATTTCCCTATATAAACTATAGTAAACTTTACCCCCTCCCCAAGGGAGAACGGATAGCTCGGGGGTCCTGAAATTTACAATTTAAGTAAAGCCCCTGATGATCTTTCTTTCCACGTAGAGAAAATCACTGTAGTACCTCTGAGTCTGGAGAAGAAGATTTTTGAAATATTGATTAATTTTCCCTTTGGGGCCCCGCCCTGGCCCCAGGGGTCGGGGTAGGAATCTCAATTTTACAATTTGAAACCATCTACCTCCAAGGATAATTCTCACCAAGTAAAAATAATTTCCTACAGAAAGTTGTCAAAATATACCCAAAAGTGTTATTTCCCTATATAAACTATAGTAAACTTTACCCCCTCCCCAAGGGAGAACGGATAGCTCGGGGGTCCTGAAATTTACAATTTAAGTAAAGCCCCGGATGATCTTTCTTTCCACGTAAAGAAAATCACTGTAGTACCTCTGAGTCTGGAGAAGAAGATTTTTGAAATATTGGTTAATTTTCCCTTTGGGGCCCCGCCCTGCCCCAGGGGTTGGGGTAGGAATCCCAATTTTACAATTTTGAAGCCTCATCTACCAAGGATGATTCTGACCAAGTTTGAAAAAAATGCATCCACTGGTTCTTGAGAAGAAGTTGAAAATGTAAAAGTTTACGCACGACGGACGACGACGGACGAAAAGCGATTAGAATAGGTCACTTGAGCAAAGATGCATACTGCGGAGAGACCACATCGTCAAACTCCATGAAGGCAAGTCGTCATTAGAATTATAATCTCCACCACCACACCATGAGAATATCCTGTGTCCATCACGTATTGGATTCTACGCCTATCGATACGCTGACTGTAAGAAAATCTATAACCAAGTGTAGACTATTGTCAGGCGCCTACACTCTCCAGTGTAAATGGGGTAAATTCAGGCAGGTCAAGTGTCCTACTTGTCTCTTATGTGAGGAAGCAACAGAAGACCTCCAGCATTTCATTCTACAGTGTTATATTGATTCATTTACAACAACTGTGACTCTATAGTGGCTTGTACTAGGACAACTTTGGGGCTTCAAGAAACCCCCCACCCTGAGAAGTTACTTTAAAAATCATGTATTTTTACCATTTTCCTCTTTGTTCCCCACATGGAAACCTCCCTGGAAATTTGGAACCCCCTCCCCAGATCCGCAACTGCTCCTTATCGTTTGTGTGCTACTTACCTGCTTACATACATGTAGGTCATATCGTCTCCCACGGCAGGCATTACCTCTACTCCAACAATGTTAGAGGTTTTACACGGCGATAAGTCATCTCATGTGAATAAATATACTACAGTGACTAAGATACTTAGAAGAAACTTAGAAGAAGAAGGAGGGAGGAAGGTACTTGGTTCGAACCCCGGTCGGGCTGTGCATTTTCCCTCTCCTGTTACAAGACGAGGCTAGGCCTAGTGCACAGAGGTTATCACAAATAACTGATTATCAATATAATAAAACAAATAATACCTTTGAATGGAGCCTCCTCAACGTTTTCGGTATAAGTAGGATTTTCTGGATTTGGAAAGTTGAACCGAAATGCCATCACTATTTTACAATTTATAGCCAAAATGAAAGTAGGAGCACACACGTGAGAAGTTTAAATGGAAATGAGTCGAGGGATTTCATTGGTGCACGGTTGCCAAATTAACCAATCAACGCCAATTTAACAAAAAGAATCGACAATATTTGAAAAGTCCAGAGGTATTCCGAATTATTAGTTTAGAACAGGAAAATGGCGGCAGATGGAACAGAGGGATGCATGTATACGTTCAATTTGAAACCCAGCTGTATCAACGCTGTCAAGTGGTCAAGTGATGGGCGTGTGGCCATAGCAGCAAACGAATGTGTACTTCTCATGGTAAATTACACTCCACATGTCATGTTGTAGCTCAAATGATAAAAGCCTATGTAATAATCCGATTACTTACTTAACGTACTGTACAGTGTAAACACAGGGATTCGTTATGTCTAAGATAAACACAGTTTTTGTGTAGGTGTGCTGTAACCCGTATCAGTAAAGCATATGTGCATTTAACACATTTTTAAGGAACCCCTGTGGTCCAGCCAGAGATGTATCATAGCTCACTGACCCTCAGGAAGACTCTCATTTTGACCAAAAATTACCAATCTCCCTCGAAACTCCCTCATTCAAGTCTAGATCTTAACTCACACAAATTGAAAATCAACATCCTTTCGGAAAATGATCTCCAGCTAGTTACTGCAGGATGAGTGTAATGATCATAACACAGGTGTGTCTAAATCAAATGAATGCTTTTTTTGGAGTAAATATTTTGGTACATTCATGTAGAAAGGGAAAGATAAAATGAGCAAAGAAGTTTCAGTCATGTTTCATTCCCTTTTTCCCTTTTAGGACATGTGGAATGAGGGAGATCTTTCTCATTTGAGATTTCAGAGGTTTGGACACCTATGACATATATAGGAGTTTCTTCTGGCCCTGACAACAGTCAGACATTGGTAACAGGGCCTGAGGAAACTTAAGTATTGTAATATATATGTCTCTGGTCCAGCACTTACAATGTACCATGACCCTTGCATTGAAGATAACTGTCAGAATAGGCATGTACAAAAAAAATTCTTCTGATTGATCTGACTTCAAAGTTTTTAAACAAAATAAAAATGTACATCTGGTGAGACATATATGCATGTTAATATATAATGTTATTGAAAGTTACATTGTTGGTTTGTATGGATTTTCACCCGATTTTTACAGGAACTCGATTATTCCCCACACCAGCTAGTGTCATCATCAAGCTGCCACATCAAGTCCATACCAGCATGGAAAGAACAACACAACATGTCTGGTTTGGATGAAGTGCAATTCAGAGATCTCCAAGAAAACACAAAATCTCCAGGTCTGAAACATTGATCTGATATATGATTAATCCCATATTGTACTATCCAATGCATCCATTGATAAATCCTAATCAGCAGTTTGAATTTGATTGTTTACCCCTCACCACTGTAGACCATAATGGACTCATCCAGATCAATCCATGGTAGGGTTGATTGAAGTTACATAGGGGTGAAAGGGTTAACATTTGTACACTATAAATTACATAGAATATAAGTTACATAATTAAAGTGTGTGCCCCTCCTCCCATAGTCCCTGATGTAGAAGGACATGATCCAACGGGCAATTTAAGTTGGGGGGACTCTAATAATGAACTTTTAGCTTAATGTGATTCATGATATCTTCGATGCAACCCTGAATTAAAGGGGTTCAAACCTGCAAAAATGAAGGAAGATAATATGTTATAGACATAAATTTGTTTTTCAATTTGTTCAAATTTATATCCTTCAATATCTGTAAAGGTCAGAGGTATAAAATTTGTTTAAAACTTCAAATGATTTCTAATGAGCCATAAAAGCCAGAATATTTCATCTGTAGCAAGGATGGAGGGCAAGTCTAGATCTATCAAATTATTGGCTGTTGAATGACACTGACTACTGGTAACTTGCAAGGTCACAGATATCGATCATATCAATTGAAAGTAATAAATATTAAGATAAAAAGAAGTGAGTTATGAAGGTATTTGTATGTGATTTTTCCACCAAATTATTGATATTGTCATATTGTTTTGTTTTGTGTGCAGAATTAAAGCAAGAGCTTGCTCTTGACCACACACTATGTCCACTAGTGAAGTCAGCCTCAACGCACGCTGGGTATCGGACAATCTGCTGGTCACCTGTCGGAGGAGACAGATTAGGGAGGTATGTTTCAGATTCATTAACTCCTTTATATCACAGAATGTAGTCATAGAATCCCCTTTCCCCTTTATGACCTATTAATATACTAGATAATCATACATGTATTTAATATATTCCACTGTATCCACTACTTAGATCAGTGTTATGCATGTATATTTGTATTATGATCACATGGTAAAATCTTTGATGAGGTTTTATCTTTAAAGAACTCATAAAGATCTTGTATTTAAGATATAAACATTGATTTTTGGGACACTGATACTGAAGTCCTGGATTCTTGTTTTTTTCTGTGGATCTCGCACACATTTTGAAAGCCCATTGATCATGACTCATCAATATTAAGAAGTGATGTTTACTTCAAAAAATCATAAAAAAATCTTTCCATGAACAATGTAGCTCTTTATTTGAAAATTTCTTGAGTATGAGATTGTATCTAAAACATCTTTTGATCACTTATTCCTTTCACCACTATAGATAATAATTGACTTTTCAAAATAAATGTATGGTAGAGTCTTTACTCAAGTTACCAAGGGGCGAAATGGTTATAAACAAAACAATATACTAGCCCATCCCACTCAGACAAGAATTGATGATTTCAGTTTTTAGCTAAGGCGTTAGCCGCCAGCTATTGGTATTACTTTAGTTAATGAGCTCAGATATTCATAAATGTCGATTTCACACAGACGGCCTCTAGCGGTAGTCACTGGTACTAAATTGAATCATATACCGGACCTACTGTCTTTATTATGCGTAACTTTGGACTCAAATGCACTTGAATGGCTTGTAAATATCATTACTTTTCTTTATAGAACATATGATCTTATCACAACGTCGTATTCTTATTGAAAATGCACCCTGTTTATCTCAATCGGGAACTGCTACTTGAATGTAGGTCATGCATGCTACACGCAACTTCCGGTAAAAATACTTCAGTTAATGAGCTCAGATATTCATAAACGAGACATAACGTCACCTTCTAGTAATACTAAACAAACTGCAAATAAAATCCATTACCACGGACTCAAGTTCACTCAAACGTCATTGGATATAATCTTATTCTTAGTTAGAACTAAGTATCCTTCTAAAACTTCGTATTTACTCTTGGAACTGTCGCTGGATTAACCCTTTACACGGAAATATTGTCCTGTGATTGGCTAAAATTGGTGACATTTACGTCCCTGTTTACAATTATATATTGCGTGGTCAGAGCTATGAAGCGGTCCTGTTCCAACTAACTGAGGATAATCAAAAGTGCTAATCAGTAATAATATATCTGATTCACGCTTCATATGATTATAATGTTATCAAAATATTGCATATTCGTTCATCGTTAAAATAACAAATCCTTACTAAAAACTCTAAAAAAAGAAACGACGGCCATGTTAGATCACGCGTGATGTTATCCGTTTCCTTATATGGCCTTCACGGCCAAATATAGTATTACTACTGATGCGGTCATGTTTACTACAATTTCCATATTTGGTCATGACACCCATATTTAGACGTCTGACCTATATCGGAAAGATTGAGGAAGTTTCCAACATGGCAGTCAATTAGGATTTCGCTTGCACTTGTTACGTAAACTTGATAATTTAACGAAATATAAGGCGGAGTATAACTTACAATTATGTAGGAGATCAACATAAAAAGTTCATATTACAAACCTATTAATGGATACGGATCCTGTCAATTAATTCTAAAATCGCCTCCGTGTGATTCACACCAGGCTTGCCTAACTAAAATGGGATCAACCGGCCGGGGCAGATGAGACCGGGAATCATGTTAGAACTAGCCACTGTCCTTCTCTAGTTCCATATTGGTATTCTAACCTGAAGGCTTTTTTTACCTTCGCAGTATTATCATTTTGTTCTATTTTCATCATAAGATATGCTATTGCATTTTTATATCGCCTTCTCGCTAATTACAGCTCAGCCAGAAACGAAAATATGCTCCGATAGGCCTACATTTTATATGTCTGTTGGTGTGATTTGTGTTTTTCGTTTATTGAAGTATTACCATATAACAGGACTCTTTTATTTCAATATACACAAAAACAACAACACCTTCGGAATGATTTCAGACATATACTGCGGGAAAACACGAGTGATCTCCCTTACATTTAGACATGCGCACATTTTACTTTCGTTTTGTGTAGGCCTAGACATCATTCGCAACGCGAAGCGGAAAAGACGAAAATGCAGGCGAGTGTTGACTTAATGTTAGGCATGTTGTTTAAGCAGCATTGACAATGAACAATATACATACACTTCTGCAACGTTTACCTACTACTGATTCATAAATAAGGCTATGTATCCCGATTTCGGTGACTTGTGGCCAAGCATGCGGCCGAAGCCGCAGAGAATGGCGCATGTTGTCAGCGGCGATGACAAAAAGGAAGGTGCTTCTACGGTATGTATAGCAGTTATTATGCAAAAACAAACATAATAAACGGACGTTTTACTCTAGTGAATTACAGCGTCACGAGGAACGTCTTTCTCCAGACGTGTTGCAAAATTTTCGAACTGCTTAGTTGCAAACTGATTTCACTTAAGCGTTGTTTGTGAGGATATTTGGCCTTACATTTCTTCTCATTCAGTTAAAAAAAAACATGTTATAAACATTGTATTATTAGATTCATTGTGATGTTGGCTTTCATTGAAGTTTCAATTGTTATACTACTTGATGTTTTGGAAACTTAAACAAGTATAGTAGTTCTAAATATTATGAAATGACAGAAACATTAGGCCAAACAAATTACTTGTGTTTCTACTATCAGAAAAAAATAGGGTAGGTATGTATTAGCTAGGCATTTTATTGTTAATTTGAAAAATATCTTTACTGCGCTAATATAGAGCAGGAGTTCTGACTTTAACAGTGCATATAAAAACTTAAGGGTATTGTAGAACACAAATCTGAGATAAGTCTGGTTAACCACACTGGTGTCGAACACACCAATAAGTATAGTGTGTATAATATATCATAGTTTATACACATCATATTACTATTAGTGTGTCCAGTATCTGTGGGGTTAGCATAAACTCAATATTTGTTTTAAACTTTTAATTGGCCTTATATAATGATCATTTATAGGTCAGACAGGGTTTGGTTTCCAATTCGGAAACTAGACCTGTTAAAACAGTTATCATTTGTAATTTAGAGATTAAATATTTCTAAGCAGAAAAAAATGAACTATAAATATTTTTCAACCTTTTCTGAGTTGTACAATTTTAGAGTATCTTCTGTCTGAAATCTGAACATAACTTGTTTTATGATAAATGTGTAAAACAATTCCTCATACTGGGGTAAAGTTTTTCTATATATAGTCCCAAAAACTACAGATAAAATCCTTGAGCACGTACAAGATACAAAAATATATATTTTACGTCCATTTTGCAAAACATACAACATAAGCTACAAAGACAAAACATGAGTATAATAACAGAGACCAAAATATTACAACATGGAAAAATAAAATAAAAACATGTATGTACATGTAGTATACTGTAAGCTCAGAAAAAGAGTTTATCACTTGGAAAGCACTTAATAGGCACATTGAACACGGTAAGCACATCAGCACATGGTAATTTAAGCACATTTAGAACATTTGCATACAGCACATAAAAAACAAAACCATAACATGGAAAGCTTATTAGCACATAGTAGGCACATTTGCACATTGTAAGCAAAATAAAGGAGTGCAATGGACATCTCCATGTTTCCTGGTTAATTTCTTCTTTATGGAAACAACCAGGGGAGAGTGATGTTCTGCTTCATCTTTTGTATTAATGAAAACCGTGAATATCTAAGTGCGTGTGTTTAAACTAATTTTGTTTTGTTTTTACTGGTACCTTTTTATGTACACATGTTTTACCACCTAAGGAATTAGATGTCTTAAGCCCCCATATGATGTGCTGTTATAAGTTGAATTTAATGTACATTTTGTTTATATTTAGTTCTGCTACCAAAGAGATTGACTTATTGAAATGTTTTTGAAACATTTTAATGAACTCCTCAGCTTTAATGCCTTATTTCTCACTATACAAGCTCATATTGCTATGCCTCCTATTTGTTTGAATATCATCTCTAAACATTATTGCTGGTGCAGAAATTATATGGTAACTATGTTCTATTTTAGGGGGGGAAAGCAATCAATATTACAACAGACAGGGATGGTTATTGATGGGAGAAAGGAGGATGAGAAATAGGAACTGTACCAACTCTCTCATACCTTTGAGGACTTCATGAACTTTTTCAAAAGGCTGCAAGAACTATACCAACAGTGACATGACATTTTGAAATCTGTCAGTTACTTTATAGAGGAGGAACCTCTGACTAAATCATTTTCTCTCAGACACATGAAAGCCGAGTCCACAGATCCTTCCATCAGCGAATAGTTCAAATGTAGTTCAAATGCTTTCCTCGCAAACTTTTCCTTAATGGAGAAGTCAGTGATCTTTACTTGGAACAGATTGAATCTGTGAATATTGATGCTGAAAGCCTGATGAATGTGATTGAACAGCCCCTACTTGATGCTGAAACCCTGATGAATGTGATTGAACACCCACTACTGACTAAGGGCACAAATGTTGGAAACAACGTTTGTTTTGATCAATATAACACTATGGGTGGTGGGAGCAAATTGGAAAAAAAATTAAAAGTATGTTTTTAAAGATAGAAATACTGGTCATGGCTTCCTTTTAGTTTTTGTCCAATGAATTAAAAGTCAACGCAAATGTTAAGTAGTAAAAGAAATGTAAGATCCCTGGTATACATTGTACTTTTAACAATGCTTATGATCAATATCAATAAAATAAAATAAAAGTTATAATATGTAACTTGATATTTGTTAACTTCGCTCGATTTTACTGTGTCCAACATTTGATATTAAATCTTGTGTGATATATGAGAGGGATAGCACACAAGATTGTATCAATGTCAATGAAAGCAATTATTTCTTAAGTTTTCAACCATATTTCTTGAAACTTCATTTCTAAATTTCATACATCAATTGTTCAAGACAGTTTTAAGGTCAATTTCATTCAGTCAAGGTGAAGGCTACAGCTTCACAACCTGTTCATGTACATGTGACAGAGAAATTGTCAGTGCATTCCTAACTAAGTATTCAAACCAAATTTTATAAACCTTGATCCATCATTCTCAACATTAAATCATGCACTACCTGTTTGCATATACACAAGCAACCTCAACTTTCAATAAGTCCTGTTGTCAACATTTGTTGCACAATGCTATCAGTTCTGAAACCAACAATCATGACAACTGTAATAACATAGTATGTGTTCTAGCTGGTACATTTGCAGTACTCTTTTGAAATGTATTTGAAATTAATATGTGCATCTTATTTCAAATGCTAGCCTATGAAGATGATAAAGCTGAACATATGCTATAAAGTTGTTGTTTTCTTTGTGAAGAATTTATGCAATGGAAATAGAGGGAAAATAATGTAACTCTCCTAATCTTGTGTGTGTGTGTGAGTATGTATGTTTATATTTTGTTTATCTTATTCAATATTGAAACATACAACAATGTATCATATTGAATTAGAGTGCTTTTTATATTATTTGTTCATGGGAACACAGATTCAAAATAGTTCCATTTTTCATAAGAAGAGACCTTTTCACTGCAGTGAATATGTAAAACACTTTATTTAAAAGTTTTTCAAAATTATTGAGAGACTTGTAAATTTATGGGTAGCAGTAATCCACTTGCTTATCCACAATTTAGTTTCGGCAAGTAAACATCCTTATAAATATTGTTCTGTAACAATATACACTGACTGATGCAAAATTGAAACTTGAACAAAATTCACACGTATTAAAAAGCATGCCAACCCTGGTCGATGTGCACACTTTACAAGATAACTTGCTTGAATATATATTGATCAATATACAAACTTAGACGATAAGTTCAAAGTTGAGTGAAATCCATGCCTAATTAATTAGCATACTGTACTCTGATTGGTCAATGGTTTTATGCCAAGTAACTTTGTTAGATAAGGCAAGGGTTGATATCTTATTCAACAACAAAGGCAAAGTTCAAAGATGTTCACAATCTGTGCATAATCTATTCAATGGTTTAAAATAATCAGGTATTGGTCAAAGGGGTAAATGCCAGTTTCAGTTTTTAATGTTCTATGAAATACATTGTATGGACAAAGGGAAGCAATTCCAAATTCCTATGCAAATTAATTATCCAAAGGTTTAAAATGATATATTCTAGAGGAAACTTGGTACCACTCTTCTGACAAACCTATAAAGATATACTGTACACACAAGAAGAATAACTTCACAGTGGTACACTTTTACATAAAACTTTGATTCATAACAAATTAACAGTAAATCCTTCTGTACAATATGATGGGAACTTCGTCTTTATTTTGTTCTCCATTCCAAAAATAATATATATATCTTTTGCCTTAGCTTTCAGTACTTTCAGTACTTTGATTGTCGATTGAAATCTGTTCATATCTTGAACCAATATAATACAACTACAGTGTTTTTATCAAACAAAATATCTATTATGATTGCAGGTGTATCTTGGCAACTCTGTCACATGATCACAGACTGTTGTTGTATAGCACACAGGACACCCAGTCAACTTGGAGTCTGGTAAGTTATAGGTAAAGTAGGACCCCCAGTCTGAGTCTGGTAAGTTGTATGTAAAGTAGGACCCCCAGTCGGAGTCTGGTAAGTTATAGGTAAAGTAGGACCCCCAGTCTGAGTCTGGTAAGTTGTATGTAAAGTAGGACCCCCAGTCGGAGTCTGGTAAGTTATAGGTAAAGTAGGACCCCCAGTCTGAGTCTGGTAAGTTGTATGTAAAGTAGGACCCCCAGTCGGAGTCTGGTAAGTTATAGGTAAAGTAGGACCCCCAGTCTGAGTCTGGTAAGTTGTATGTAAAGTAGGACCCCCAGTCTGAGTCTGGTAAGTTGTAGGTAAAGTAGGACCCCCAGTCTGTGTCTGGTAAGTTGTAGGTAAAGTAGGACCCCAGTCGGAGTCTGGTAAGTTGTAGGTAAAGTAGAACCCCCAGTCTGTGTCTGGTAAGTTGTAGGTAAAGTAGGACCCCAGTCGGAGTCTAGTAAGTTGTATGTAAAGTAGGACCCCCAGTCAGTGTCTGGTAAGTTGTAGGTAAAGTAGGACCCCAAGTCTGTCTGGTAAGTTGTAGGTAAAGTAGGACCCCAGTCGGAGTCTGGTAAGTTGTAGGTAAAGTAGGACCCCAGTCGGAGTCTCGTAAGTTGTATGTAAAGTAGGACCCCGATCAGAGTCTGGTAAGTTGTAGGTAAAGTAGAACCCCCAGTCTGTGTCTGGTAAGTTGTAGGTAAAGTAAGACCCCAGTCGGAGTCTGGTAAGTTGTATGTAAAGTAGGACCCCCAGTCAGTGTCTGGTAAGTTGTAGGTAAAGTAGGACCCCAAGTCGGAGTCTGGTAAGTTGTAGGTAAAGAAGAACCCCCAGTCTGAGTCTGGTAAGTTGTAGGTAAAGTAGGACCCCAGCCGGAGTCCTTTAAGTTATAGGTAAAGTAGAACCCCCAGTCTGAGTCTGGTAAGTTGTAGGTAAAGTAGGACCCCAAGTCGGAGTCTGGTAAGTTGTATGTAAAGTAGGACCCCAAGTCGGTGTCTGGTAAGTTATAGGTAAAGTAGGACCCCGGTCAGAGTCTGGTAAGTTATAGGTAAAGTAGAACCCCCAGTCGGTGTCTGGTAAGTTGTATGTAAAGTAGGACCCCAGTCAGAGTCTGGTAAGTTGTATGTACAGTATTACCCCCAGTCGATGTCTGGTAAGTTATAGGTAAAGTAGGACCCCCAGTCTGAGTCTGGTAAGTTGTAGGTAAAGTAGGACCCCAGTCAGAGTCTGGTAAGTTGTATGTACAGTATTACCCACAGTCGATGTCTGGTAAGTTATAGGTAAAGTAGGACCCCCAGTCGGAGTCTGGTAAGTTGTAGGTAAAGTAGGACCCCAGTCAGAGTCTGGTAAGTTATAGTTAAGTAGAACCCCCAGTCGGTGTCTGGTAAGTTGTATGTAAAGTAGGACCCCAGTCAGAGTCTGGTAAGTTGTATGTACAGTATTACCCCCAGTCGGTGTCTGGTAAGTTATAGGTAAAGTAGGACCCCCAGTCGGAGTCTGGTAAGTTATAGGTAAAGTAGGACCTCCAGTCGGTGTCTGGTAAGTTATAGGTAAAGTAGGACACAAGTCGGTGTGTGGTAAGCTATAGGTAAAGTAGGACCCCCAGTCGGAGTCTGGTAACTTATAGGTAAAGTAGGACCCCCAGTTGGAGTCTGGTAAGTTAAAGGTAAAGTAGGACCCCCAGTCGGAGTCTGGTAAGTTAAAGGTAAAGTAGGACCCCCAGTCGGAGTCTGGTAAGTTTTAGGTAAAGTAGGACCTCCAGTCGGTGTCTGGTAAGTTATAGGTAAAGTAGGACCCCCAGTCGGTGTCTGGTAAGTTGTAGGTAAAGTAGGACCCCCAGTCGGTGTCTGGTAAGTTGTAGGTAAAGTAGGACCCCCAGTCGGTGTCTGGTAAGTTATAGGTAAAGTAGGACCCAAGTCGGTGTGTGGTAAGCTATAGGTAAAGTAGGACTCCCAGTCGCAGTCTGGTAAGCTATAGGTAAAGTAGGACCCCCAGTCGCAGTCTGGTAAGCTATAGGTAAAGTAGGAACCCCAGTCGGAGTCTGGTAAATTATAGGTAAAGTAGGACCCCCAGTTGGAGTCTGGTAAGTTATAGGTAAAGTAGGACCCCCAGTCAGAGTCTGGTAAGTTGTAGGTAAAGTAAGACCCCAGTCGGAGTCTGGTAAGTTGTATGTAAAGTAGGACCCCCAGTCAGTGTCTGGTAAGTTGTAGGTAAAGTAGGACCCCCAGTCGCAGTCTGGTAAGTTATAGGTAAAGTAGGACCCCCAGTCGGAGTCTGGTAAGTTATAGGTAAAGTAGGACCCCCAGTCGCAGCCTGGAAAGTTGTTAGGGATACATGTACAAGACAGCCAGTCAACCATTGTGTCTAGTCAGTTAATACAACCAGCTTCATGTTATGCTGTACTTAAATTGTAGACTTTTTACAGTTTCGTTATTTACTTCAACAACTGATTTTAAAATCAACAAATTCTAATATGATAACATTATAAAGAATAGAAAATGTAATAAAATCCTGTGTAAAAGTATTCTTATTTTCAGTAGTATGCTGAAAGGAGAAGTAAGGTTTCTTAAATTAATTTGTTTGTGAAAGCGAAGAAACCACTTGCAGAACAAATTATATGTGCCCCTAAGGATTGTTTTTTTTGGATCTTGACAAAATTAAGAAGATATAATTTATTTTGTACTTTGTTTTTTACCACACAGGTAGCTGACCTGTCTAAATTGTACCTAGAGAATTCTGAGTGGAAAAATACAGATCGTACTGACATCAACTACTTGAAAACCAAGATGTACAGTCTTTCAGCTCTAGGTGTGTATATGTATGTACATATAGAGACAATAGAGACCTTTTGAACTATCAAAGGGACTCCTGGGAAATGTGATCCAAAATGAAGTTTTAAAGCCATTTTAAAATTAATTTCACTATCTGTAACTATGTTACATGACGTTAGGTATATACTTTAATTCTAAGCTTATTAGCTCACCGGGTCTGAAGGACCAAGGTCAGCTTATGCCATACCGTGGCGTCCGTCGTCCGTCCGTCAACAATTTCTTTAAACAACTTCTTCTTCTTAACCACTGATTGGAATTTAACTAAATTTGACTGGAAGCATCCCTAGGTGGTGGGGATTCAAAATTGTACAAATGGTGGGGCTGACCCCCCCAGGGGGCTGGGGGGTGGGGCAAAAAGGGGGCGATTTGGCTATATTGCTTTAAGCGACATCTCCTCTGGAACTAAGAGATGGATATCAACCATATTTGACTGGAAGCATCCCTAGGTGGTGTGGATTCAAAATTGTACAAATGGTTGGGCTGAGGGGTGGGGCCAAAAGGGGGGGGCATTTTGGCTATATTGCTACAAACGACCTCTTCTGTAGAACTATGCACTGGATATCAATCATATTTAATCAGAAGCATTGATGGGAGGCAGGGATTCAAAATTGTACAAATGGTGTGGCTGACACCCGTGGCAGCTGAGGGGCGGGGCCAAAAAGGGTTATTTAGCTATACTACTTTAAGCGACTTCTTCTCTGGAACTAAGAGATAGATATCAACCATATTTGACTGGAAGCATCCCTAGGTGGTGGGGATTCAAAAGTGTACAAATGGTGGGGCTGACCCCCCAGGAGGCTGAGGGCTGGGCCAAAAGGGGGCAATTTGGCTATACTGCTATACACATGGATATATTGATCATATTTGGTTGGAAGCATTCATGGGAGGCAGGGATTCAAAATTGTACAAATGGTGGGGCTGACCCCCCGGGCTAAGGGGTGGGGCCAAAAAGAAATATTACTTGGAAATGGTTGAGATCCCCACCATATAACCATATACATACAATTGCTGAGTATAAAGAGAGGAATGCACATTTGCTTCCAGGATGGCTATAGCGTCTCGCCCCACCCTTGGAGACTTAACCCCTGGGTCATAACTTTGAAACGGTTAAGATCCCCACCCCAAAACTATATATACAATTGTTGGGCATAAAGAGACGAATGCAGTCATGATATTAGAATTGACCCCAGGGTCTGCCCCACCCTTGCAGACATAACCCCTGGGTAATAACTTTGAAACGGTTGAGATCCCCAACCAAAAACTATATATACAAATGCTGGCAGTCATGATATTAGAACAGTCATGATATTAGAGTTGATCCTGGGGTCTGGCCACAACCCTAGGGACCTAGTTTCTGAGTCACAGCTTGGAAACAGTTGAGATCCCCACCCCATAACCATACATAAAATTGCTGGGCATAAAAAATCAAATACAGATATGCTACAAGGATTGGCCTTGGGGTCTGGCATATTCCCTTGGATCTCATTTGGAGAATATTTTGACATGATTGCTTAGATATCCAGGTGAGCGATACAGGCCCTCTGGGCCTCTTGTTAACTATTTCTCTGTGAACTACGGAGGCATATCTACATGTGTAGTAGGTAAGGGAAGTAATACTGCTTACTCTGACATATTCGTCCAGTCAGATCAAGTAGACAACTGGCTTGTGAATATTTTTGTCTTGTTCAAATGTAGGAAATTAAGGCCTATATGTACCATTTTAATTAACAATAAGTATATAAAGTAATTTCACATACAATATCAAATGAAGATATATGTTTTAAATTCAGTATGAAGCTTTTATCATTTCTCATTCTTGGTATAAAATATTCAGTGTGATAAATGGAACTTGTAGATTCAACAAAATATTACTCAAGCTTGATTTAGAATGTCTACTCATAACAAAACTTGTTTTTCTCTGTTGAAGATTTCAGGGAATTCTTTTGTAAAGTAGCTTGTTGAATTGATACTATATATTTATTTGAAAAAATAAAATCCAGAAATGGCTTGGACCACAACATGTACCGAGAGGAATGCCAATTGCTCAACAGGGACAGCCATTTTATCTGTTGCCATGAGGAACGGTGATATTGTGCTTTGGTTGATCAAGTTTCCATGCCAGTCCCAGTAAGTCTAAAATTTGAAAGAAACTTCACTTGATTAATTTGCTGGATGCCCCTGCATTATCTGAGTTTGTATCAACAAGAGTTTACTTTAAGTATTTATTTCTCCCCAAATGTCTCTACTAGACAATGCTATGATTTTGAACTCTGCCTGTCTGTCTGTCTGTATTTAAATTTCTCCAAGACATTTCCCATTTATTTTTTTATCTGCAGTTGTCAAAGTTTGTATGTGAACACCTCTAGATACAGAGTTTCTTAGGAGTTGGTTACTATGAATTACATGGTACTCTGCCATGTATGTTGTTTGAGAGTTGGGGACTATGGATTACATGGTACCCGGGGACTATGGATTACATGGTACCCTGTCATGTATGTTGTTTGAGAGTTGGGTACTATGGATTACATGGTACTCTGTCATGTATGTTGTTTGAGAGTTGGGTACTATGGACTACATGGTACTCTGTCATGTATGTTGTTTGAGAGTTGGGTACTATGGATTACATGGTACTCTGTCATGTATGTTGTTTGAGAGTTGGGTACTATGGACTACATGGTACTCTGTCATGTATGTTGTTTGAGAGTTGGGTACTATGGATTACATGGTACTCTGTCATGTATGTTGTTTGAGAGTTGGGTACTATGGACTACATGGTACTCTGTCATGTATGTTGTTTGAGAGTTGGGGACTATGGATTACATGGTACTCTGTCATGTATGTTGTTTGAGAGTTGGGTACTATGGATTACATGGTACTCTGTCATGTATGTTGTTTGAGAGTTGGGGACTATGGATTACATGGTACTCTGTCATGTATGTTGTTTGAGAGTTGGGTACTATGGATTACATGGTACTCTGTCATGTATGTTGTTTGAGAGTTGGGGACTATGGATTACATGGTACTCTGTCATGTATGTTGTTTGAGAGTTGGGTACTATGGATTACATGGTACTCTGTCATGTATGTTGTTTGAGAGTTGGGGACTATGGATTACATGGTACTCTGTCATGTATGTTGTTTGAGAGTTGGGTACTATGGATTACATGGTACTCTGTCATGTATGTTGTTTGAGAGTTGGGGACTATGGATTACATGGTACTCTGTCATGTATGTTGTTTGAGAGTTGGGGACTATGGATTACATGGTACTCTGTCATGTATGTTGTTTGAGAGTTGGGTACTATAGACTTAATGGTACTCTGTCATGTATGTTGTTTGAGAGTTGGGGACTATGGACTACATGGTACTCTGTCATGTATGTTGTTTGAGAGTTGGGTACTATGGACTACATGGTACTCTGTCATGTATGTTGTTTGCAGGTGACAGGGTATATGTTGGTGTGCTAATCTCCTTGTGATAGCGCAGATCTAATGCCGACTTTATAGTGCTATCTCATTGAAATACCATGCTGAAGGCATCCAGCACAGCATTCCGCTCGGTCACATTATACTGACAACGGGTGAACCAGTTGTTGCCATTCCCCTAAATGCTGAATGTTAAGCAGGAAATAACAACTACCACTTTTAAGGACTTTGGTATGTCCCGGCCTGGGGACAGAACCTGTTGCCTTCCTCACCTGGGAGAACGCTCAACATTCAAGCCAAAAGTGAGGTGTTGCCAAGGAAGGCGCTAGGAAATAAATGGTAGTTAAAAGTAGAAAGAAAGATAAAGAACCCAAATATTGCAATGGGCACAGCAGATTTATTTTGGTCGCATTTGTGTCCCCATATAGAGGACACCAAAGTAAATCCCCAATTCTGCAAGGGGGTTCCCGCATTAGTCGCCTCCTATGATACATGCAGTGGGCAACAGCAGGTGTATTCTTTTCCCGATCCCCGACCTGCAGGGGTGAGTATGGAAGGGTAAGAACTAGTAAATTCCGAAAATTGATACACTACAATTTTTTTTTTTTTGTGTCATTTCTGAAGAACTTTAGCCCCTTAAAATTAAAGAGATACAGTAAACATAATGCTGATCCAGAGATAAAATAATGGTGCATGTTATATGGTATTGCACACTGACAATGTGCAATAACATGCAAGGTTATTTCATGTCTAGTATTACTATTTGTATGGGTAAAATGTTCACAATAATGTCCATAGGGAGGATTGCAAGCTTCTGAAGAAAATGACCTTCACCTCAAATGCTCCATCTGCAGTGGCATGGTCACAGACTCCAGTTACTATGGCAACAGGTATTACCTATTTATTATTTCTGAAATCATCTTATTGTATCTCCTAGCTAATTAGAAACTCTCTATTAAAACATACATTACAACTATTATGTACATGTTATAAACTTATAAACTTAATCACTCCTGCTGGCACGTATGGAAGCATACAGAGGGTTTAATAAAATATCAGTAATTCTTTTTTTTATTGTTGCACATCAAAGATGGTCAAGGTATCCTCTGATTGACATGATCAATATTATAAGCTACATGTATGGTTTGTTGTATTATAACAGGTACACAGCTGTAGACTTTATGGCTGTGGGATAGTAAGCTACCTGTATGGTTTGTTGTATTATAACAGGTACAGCTGTAGACTATATGGCTGTGGGATAGTAAGCTACCTGTATGGTTTGTTGTTTTATAACAGGTACAGCTGTAGACTTTATGGCTGTGGGATAGTAAGCTACATGTATGGTTTGTTGTATTATATAACAGGTACAGCTGTAGACTTTATGGCTGTGGGATAGTAAGCTACCTGTATGGTTTGTTGTTTTATAACAGGTACAGCTGTAGACTTTATGGCTGTGGGATAGTAAGCTACCTGTATGGTTTGTTGTATTATAACAGGTACAGCTGTAGACTTTATGGCTGTGGGATAGTAAGCTACCTGTATGGTTTGTTGTATTATAACAGGTACAGCTGTAGACTTTATGGCTGTGGGATAGTAAGCTACCTGTATGGTTTGTTGTATTATAACAGGTACAGCTGTAGACTTTATGGCTGTGGGATAGTAAGCTACCTGTATGGTTTGTTGTATTATAACAGGTACAGCTGTAGACTTTATGGCTGTGGGATAGTAAGCTACCTGTATGGTTTGTTGTATTATAACAGGTACAGCTGTAGACTTTATGGCTGTGGGATAGTAAGCTACCTGTATGGTTTGTTGTATTATAACAGGTACAGCTGTAGACTTTATGGCTGTGGGATAGTAAGCTACCTGTATGGTTTGTTGTATTATAACAGGTACAGCTGTAGACTTTATGGCTGTGGGATAGTAAGCTACCTGTATGGTTTGTTGTATTATAACAGGTACAGCTGTAGACTTTATGGCTGTGGGATAGTAAGCTACCTGTATGGTTTGTTGTATTATAACAGGTACAGCTGTAGACTTTATGGCTGTGGGATAGTAAGCTACCTGTATGGTTTGTTGTATTATAACAGGTACAGCTGTAGACTTTATGGCTGTGGGATAGTAAGCTACCTGTATGGTTTGTTGTATTATAACAGGTACAGCTGTAGACTTTATGGCTGTGGGATAGTAAGCTACCTGTATGGTTTGTTGTATTATAACAGGTACAGCTGTAGACTTTATGGCTGTGGGATAGTAAGCTACCTGTATGGTTTGTTGTATTATAACAGGTACAGCTGTAGACTTTATGGCTGTGGGATAGTAAGCTACCTGTATGGTTTGTTGTATTATAACAGGTACAGCTGTAGACTTTATGGCTGTGGGATAGTAAGCTACATGTATGGTTTGTTGTATTATAACAGGTACAGCTGTAGACTTTATGGCTGTGGGATAGTAAGCTACCTGTATGGTTTGTTGTATTATAACAGGTACAGCTGTAGACTTTATGGCTGTGGGATAGTAAGCTACCTGTATGGTTTGTTGTATTATAACAGGTACAGCTGTAGACTTTATGGCTGTGGGATAGTAAGCTACCTGTATGGTTTGTTGTATTATAACAGGTACAGCTGTAGACTTTATGGCTGTGGGATAGTAAGCTACCTGTATGGTTTGTTGTATTATAACAGGTACAGCTGTAGACTTTATGGCTGTGGGATAGTAAGCTACCTGTATGGTTTGTTGTATTATAACAGGTACAGCTGTAGACTTTATGGCTGTGGGATAGTAAGCTACCTGTATGGTTTGTTGTTTTATAACAGGTACAGCTGTAGACTTTATGGCTGTGGGATAGTAAGCTACCTGTATGGTTTGTTGTATTATAACAGGTACAGCTGTAGACTTTATGGCTGTGGGATAGTAAGCTACCTGTATGGTTTGTTGTATTATAACAGGTACAGCTGTAGACTTTATGGCTGTGGGATAGTAAGCTACCTGTATGGTTTGTTGTATTATAACAGGTACAGCTGTAGACTTTATGGCTGTGGGATAGTAAGCTACCTGTATGGTTTGTTGTATTATAACAGGTACAGCTGTAGACTTTATGGCTGTGGGATAGTAAGCTACCTGTATGGTTTGTTGTATTATAACAGGTACAGCTGTAGACTTTATGGCTGTGGGATAGTAAGCTACCTGTATGGTTTGTTGTATTATAACAGGTACAGCTGTAGACTTTATGGCTGTGGGATAGTAAGCTACCTGTATGGTTTGTTGTATTATAACAGGTACAGCTGTAGACTTTATGGCTGTGGGATAGTAAGCTACATGTATGGTTTGTTGTATTATAACAGGTACAGCTGTAGACTTTATGGCTGTGGGATAGTAAGCTACCTGTATGGTTTGTTGTATTATAACAGGTACAGCTGTAGACTTTATGGCTGTGGGATAGTAAGCTACCTGTATGGTTTGTTGTATTATAACAGGTACAGCTGTAGACTTTATGGCTGTGGGATAGTAAGCTACCTGTATGGTTTGTTGTATTATAACAGGTACAGCTGTAGACTTTATGGCTGTGGGATAGTAAGCTACCTGTATGGTTTGTTGTATTATAACAGGTACAGCTGTAGACTTTATGGCTGTGGGATAGTAAGCTACCTGTATGGTTTGTTGTATTATATAACAGGTACAGCTGTAGACTTTATGGCTGTGGGATAGTAAGCTACCTGTATGGTTTGTTGTATTATAACAGGTACAGCTGTAGACTTTATGGCTGTGGGATAGTAAGCTACCTGTATGGTTTGTTGTATTATAACAGGTACAGCTGTAGACTTTATGGCTGTGGGATAGTAAGCTACATGTATGGTTTGTTGTATTATAACAGGTACAGCTGTAGACTTTATGGCTGTGGGATAGTAAGCTACCTGTATGGTTTGTTGTATTATAACAGGTACAGCTGTAGACTTTATGGCTGTGGGATAGTAAGCTACCTGTATGGTTTGTTGTATTATAACAGGTACAGCTGTAGACTTTATGGCTGTGGGATAGTAAGCTACCTGTATGGTTTGTTGTATTATAACAGGTACAGCTGTAGACTTTATGGCTGTGGGATAGTAAGCTACCTGTATGGTTTGTTGTATTATAACAGGTACAGCTGTAGACTTTATGGCTGTGGGATAGTAAGCTACCTGTATGGTTTGTTGTATTATAACAGGTACAGCTGTAGACTTTATGGCTGTGGGATAGTAAGCTACCTGTATGGTTTGTTGTATTATAACAGGTACAGCTGTAGACTTTATGGCTGTGGGATAGTAAGCTACCTGTATGGTTTGTTGTATTATAACAGGTACAGCTGTAGACTTTATGGCTGTGGGATAGTAAGCTACCTGTATGGTTTGTTGTATTATAACAGGTACAGCTGTAGACTTTATGGCTGTGGGATAGTAAGCTACCTGTATGGTTTGTTGTATTATAACAGGTACAGCTGTAGACTTTATGGCTGTGGGATAGTAAGCTACCTGTATGGTTTGTTGTATTATAACAGGTACAGCTGTAGACTTTATGGCTGTGGGATAGTAAGCTACCTGTATGGTTTGTTGTATTATAACAGGTACAGCTGTAGACTTTATGGCTGTGGGATAGTAAGCTACCTGTATGGTTTGTTGTATTATAACAGGTACAGCTGTAGACTTTATGGCTGTGGGATAGTAAGCTACCTGTATGGTTTGTTGTATTATAACAGGTACAGCTGTAGACTTTATGGCTGTGGGATAGTAAGCTACCTGTATGGTTTGTTGTATTATAACAGGTACAGCTGTAGACTTTATGGCTGTGGGATAGTAAGCTACCTGTATGGTTTGTTGTATTATAACAGGTACAGCTGTAGACTTTATGGCTGTGGGATAGTAAGCTACCTGTATGGTTTGTTGTATTATAACAGGTACAGCTGTAGACTTTATGGCTGTGGGATAGTAAGCTACATGTATGGTTTGTTGTTTTATAACAGGTACAGCTGTAGACTTTATGGCTGTGGGATAGTAAGCTACATGTATGGTTTGTTGTATTTGAACAGGTACAGCTGTAGATTTTATGGCTGTGGGATACCAGAATGGAAGGGTAGACCTAACATCTGTTAACTTAGAGGACGGCAGTATTGTATCATCGCTGTCCCTCCATACTGATGAAGATTTACTGACAGCCAGTTGCCTTTATATGAAAATGATTTCACAGGTAAGAACTGATCAGGTGTTAGAAGGATGGAATTTGGTATGGTCTTAATACAAAAACTGTGCTATGCTGAAGTTTCCTGTTCAATTTGTAAAAAAAAACAAAAAAAAAACATAACCTTTAACCCTAAATGAAGAGTCAATTAATCACATGTCTTGCCCGTTTGGTCAAATTACAGCTATTCAAGTAATGTCAAATTTAAGCAAATTAAATTAAAAAGATAGATACTGCTATAGAATGCAAACATTTTAATGGGGAACTACATGTATTTAGGATTCAATATCCTGTAAAATATCTTCTCACAAGTTTTTTGTTTGAGTTTGCATTGTAAGATGGATATTGAGCTTGAAATAATTTATTAATTAGAGGTGTGTTAGTTTTACTGTTTACAATTAGAAGTTTTTTTACCTGCCTATTGTAATATTGAAATATATTTTACAGGACCAACTTCTGGTGCTGTTTGCTAAGGAGTGTTTTCTGATGGCATATGTAGTGAAAATCAGTGACGGCAGCTTGCGTTTACTTCATAACAGTCATGTGATGGTGGCCACCACGCTGTATATTACAGGTAAAATAGTAATGCTG
This sequence comes from Mizuhopecten yessoensis, assembly GCF_002113885.1. Taxonomy (NCBI): domain Eukaryota; kingdom Metazoa; phylum Mollusca; class Bivalvia; order Pectinida; family Pectinidae; genus Mizuhopecten; species Mizuhopecten yessoensis. Next base: position 330,690 of record NW_018408684.1, read on the forward strand.
TTATATCTGGAAAATTCACTTACTCATTAATTTATGCATTTCATGGTCTCAAATTTCATTGTTGAAATATCACAGACTATATATGTAGGTTTTGAGTGCTTAGAAGGGTAACTATAATAAGGTAAGGCTCATGCTCACAACTGATATAGAACAATAAAAACACCACTGCCTTGTCCTACTCGCACTGAATTCCAAACCACACTTTGTAGTATTTTACATACAAATGGACAACATAGCTTGGAATTTAACATTTCTCCCTGTCACCATATGATGGCGATGATGACGTTAACGTTGGTACTGTTTAACAGCCAGTATCCTCCAGTTACGTACATCTGTCACGGCATGTTTAACGACGTCGTCAAAATCCATCATGGGTTCCACTCCCGATACACACATATTCTCTACTTGGGATATGTCACGGCCTAATTATCAAAGGCGTGCTTTTAGACCAAGACTACTACCTGCCCATTGAATATTACAGAAGTACTACACCTTACTTCAAATTGAATGTTTCTCTCCTAAGCATCCCAACTTACCAATGCACAATGGCAGCCTATCTCCACAGCTCTCCAACCCTTCTCCTCTTTTGTCATCATCTCCCAAATCATAACGTGGAATTTTAGACTCCTTTATTAGTTCTTTGTCTCAATATGCCAAAGAGCATTATCATATCATGATCTGTATTCTACTGTAGCTGTACATCGAATTGCTCAATTTTTTTTCCTGATGAGTTTGTGTAACACAGTGATATGAGAGTTGTTTACCTTACACAGCTGTGTGTTACAAAGAGGAGGTGTTACTCCTGTCTACCTGTGATGGTCTGCTCTTCAAGGGAAGCGTCAGTGTCACAAATAAAGGTGAGTTGCTAAGTTTTCAAACTTAAAACAAGTCATCATGAAGTTCAAAAGTCTATAACTGCTGAAATAAGTTGATGGTCAATCTCTGACCCAGTGTTTAGCTGATACATTTGTTTTGTTCTGCCTAGATTTGATGAAGATATGATATATCTTTGTTTGAAATGATACGTGTAGACCAGACTAGCTCATCACTGTGTGTGGCTCTGTATGATACGTGTAGACCCGACTAGCTCATCACTGTGTGTGACTATGTATGATACATGTAGACCAGACTAGCTCATCTCTGTGTGTGGCTCTGTATGATCCGTGTAGACCAGACTAGCTTATCTCTGTGTGTGGCTCTGTATGATACGTGTAGACGAGACTAGCTCATCACTGTGTGTGGTTCTGTATGATACGTGTAGACCCGACTAGCTCATCACTGTGTGTGGCTTTGTATGATACGTGTAGACCAGCCTAGCTCATCACTGTGTGTGGCTTTGTATGATACGTGTAGACCAGACTCGCTCATCACTGTGTGTGGCTCTGTCTGATACGTGTAAACCAGACTAGCTCATCACTGTGTGTGGCTCTGTATGATACGTGTAAACCAGACTAGCTTATCACTGTGTGTGACTCTGTATGATACGTTTAGACCAGACTAGCTTATCACTGTGTGTGGCTCTGTATGATACGTGTAGACCAGACTAGCTTATCACTGTGTGTGGCTCTGTATGATACCGCTGGGGATCCGGAATAGGGGATTTTTTATTTTTGTGTGTAATCAGCAATAAGACCATGTCTGGGACAAATCCCACCGATATCTTTTGTAATTCAGTAGAAATCCCACCAACAGTTATTTCATCACCCTGTAATAAACCCACCCCCTGCTTAATAAGATGTTATGGCCGCTTTCGTTAATCGCGATCCGAACGGTTGGACCAGAGTTGTTCGTTTATGAAATATGGTAGGACCGAGTAATCTGATGCTGCTGTGAGGGAAACCTTGCAAGGCCTGCATAAACATTTGCAGGTCCGCCAGGATTTATACCCAAAAATGTTACATATAAAAACAGGCAAACCTGTTGTTCTGCATAAATGAATAGGCCCTTTGTGTTGGTCCACTGGGCTTATTGCAGAAGAAATATTAGTACCATAAATTGATTATTCAAAAAACAGTTAATTTGGATATGTGGATATAAGTATAAAAATTGTGTATCGCTTAAATTTGCTCTAGTTCAGACAAAACATATGTGGAACTGCAAAAGAAGATACAAACATTCAAGTTAGTAATAGAAAAATCACTATAACATTGCATACTTTCCAACTTTAATTTTCTGACCCCTAGAGAAAAAATACTTCTTTAAAATGACAAATTTGAGTTGTTCTTTCAGATGAAATTATTAGATCTTAGAATATTAGTAATAGTTTAACAAGCTCCCAGGTTGAATTGGAGGGTCCAGAATTGGGAGTCTCCCTCCTAAATAGGGAGAGTTGGCAGGTATGGTATCAAAACGATTAAGCCATTTATACTATTTATCACATAATGTACTGTGTTATCCAGTGAGTATATATATCCATGTCATATTTGTTTGCTTATTTGTCTATTTAATATGACCTATCAGCCCTGTGATTGGTTGTAAGTTTCAATTGTTTCAATTGTGACGTCACTCCTAGGACAAGTACACGACATCACAGACTTATGCACTGGAGTCAAAATGGCGGCTTTTTACATTTCAAGGTTGCATGAAAATTATCGTTTTACACAAATGAATGCCACAAATCTTGATTATGTGCTCGCCAGAGGCTCGCTAAATTGAAAAATTCTTAGACTCGTTTCATAAATCGCATATGAAATGGAAACTCATATATTACATCAATTTTCATGCTCATGTTTTTGGTAGGTGTGTCTATAAGTCTCAAGCAATGGAATACAGACTTTACACGCAGCACAGAAAACAATAGTGGGCAGTGTTACGGTGTTGACTTATCAGACAATTGTATGCTGATGTGTGCCCTCATGTCGTACGTATTACAAAACATATTCATCAAGTTTAACAGCTGTAGATATACAGAGTTGGGGGAAATCCTGGAATTTGAGAGCAGTAGGCCATTTTCAGCAATTTTTAGTCAATATCAAAATTAAAAGGGGGCATTCTATGTAAAATTAAAAGAAAATTGGGGTCACTATCAGTTTTTAGGGTTCAGTGATCCCATGGCCGTTTCCAGGATTAACCATGCAGAGTTGGAGTTGTCAGAGTGACTTCGTTATATATTGTACCCCATACATCAGACATATCTTCCTAACATTATGTTTGAAGTCATTGTTTCATTCCGACATTATCAGATATTTTTCTGTCATGAATATACATGTACAGTTTACACATCAGTCCTAGGCCCTTTGAAAATCTCAAACACTGAATTGAGTGTCTTCATGTGTACTCTGAGGCTTCCTGATTCCGAATGTCTGATGCTATGTTATTTGAATGCATAATATAATGTGTCTTCATAATATATTGTGTTATCTGTATGCAATATGTAAAACCTTTGTCTCACTGTTCATATCTATCAATAATACTGTAAAGGTGTAGTTCCTTGTAATTTTTGTTCTGAATTACAGATCATCAAGAAAGGATTTTGGAACTTTTAAGGCGAAAATGTTCAAGAAACCTATGAACGTAAGATACATCATAAATATTTATTGCTATTTTTACCATTTAGATCTACATCCTGAAGTTTGTTTGTCAGTATAATTTAAGCCCGATAAGCCATATAATATAACTGTATAGTTGTTTATATTCACTGGGTTTACGTGAATGCATTAAAATTCGCAAAATTAAAACCGTTCTGAATATATTTTGAGATCTTCGTCTTAAGATCGTTGCTTCACATGTAACTTTTCAGCTTGATGTGCTTTATAATGTAGGATATACACACCGTATAGTTTATGTAACGTTACTGCTTGTTGCTAAGTAACAATACTCAGAACTGTTTGTGAGGTATTCTGAAATAGACTTACAGAAATTGTTATTCGTGAAATTAAACCCATGCAAAAAAGTTCTGGACACAAAATCACGACATTTTAACCCCAGGAAATTTATAACTACTATATAGCACTGTGGCCCAAGCTTATGGCCTGGCCTCGCTCATTGCTTTGCTGATTTCTTAGGGTTTCTCTCAAAGAACCCTATTCTCAGTGATTTCTCTAAATGATCCCCTGTGTCTGGTACTTCCCCTTGGTCTTCACACGCACATTATATACAGCCTATCCTTTTATCTTACAATCAGTATTTTCTGTTTAACTTTAAACTCCATTACAGCTGCATGTTCAGCCCATTATTCACGAATCTGATGAACTGGAGGAACTAAAGAAGAAAGTGGAGAGGATGATTAAGAATGAAACAGGTACAAAAATCCTAGGAAGAACAACAGTATGATTTGTTAAGAACATTTTGTAGTATCAAATATTTTCAACAAATGTTTTGCCTGAAGGAATAACAAACAAAGGCTGAAGAATGTTTCCTGTTTGTAAGCTTTAAGCAGGCCAGTCCTTCATGTACCAGGCTACAGTGGAATGTAATTGGTTTAGATGAGTCTGATACTCATCTTAACTTAAACAGAGCATACATGTATATATTGTTTTATATGTAGCTTCATTTCTGTACCCAGATATTTACAAAACTCCAATATCCATGTAATACCGGTACACGTGATAGCTCGTCACCTGTTGTTTGTGTGATGAGCTAGTGACGTACATAATGATTTTAAAACATCGTTTTCTGTTCCTCTGTTTCCATTACTCACTGTAGCGCCCTTGACGTGGATGGTGGACGTGATGGAGACGTTCCGTATACATCTGTGGCAGGGTAAAGACTTGGCCCCTGCAATCACTAATTACATCTCCAACCCCACCTCCTGGTATACCCTGCCTCTCAAAACACTCCGAGTCCTCAGGTACAGCTATGTAGGTTGACTGCTTCCTAGTGTGTCCTTTTGTGTCTGATGACACAGGCTATTATATCAAAAGGAAAAGAAGGTCGTCATGCTATTAATTCACATTCAGTTTTGAAAATGGCATTGAATTCTATATAACAAGCTCGTGATGAATTCCTACACTATTGTTTATTATGTGAAAATCTGCCGTTTTTGCAGGTATTTCTTAATCACCATCAATTTACACATACCAAGAAATCCAGATTCTACAGAACCAAACCAGGTATGTATGTTGGGTGTAAAACCAGGTATGTATGTCAGGTGTAAAACCAGGTATGTATGTCAGGTTTAAAACCAGGTGTGTATGTCAGGTGTAAAACCAGGTATGTATGTCAGGTGTAAAACCAGGTATGTATGTCAGGTGTAAAACCAGGTATGTATGTCAGGTGTAAAACCAGGTATGTATGTCAGGTGTAAAACCAGGTATGTATGTCAGGTGTAAAACCAGGTATGTATGTCAGGTGTAAAACCAGGTATGTATGTCAGGTGTAAAACCAGGTATGTATGTCAGGTGTAAAACCAGGTATGTATGTCAGGTGTAAAACCAGGTATGTATGTCAGGTGTAAAACCAGGTATGTATGTCAGGTGTAAAACCAGGTATGTATGTCAGGTGTAAAACCAGGTATGTATGTCAGGTGTAAAACCAGGTATGTATGTCAGGTGTAAAACCAGGTATGTATGTCAGGTGTAAAACCAGGTATGTATGTCAGGTGTAAAACCAGGTATGTATGTCAGGTGTAAAACCAGGTATGTATGTCAGGTGTAAAACCAGGTATGTATGTCAGGTGTAAAACCAGGTATGTATGTCAGGTGTAAAACCAGGTATGTATGTCAGGTGTAAAACCAGGTATGTATGTCAGGTGTAAAACCAGGTATGTATGTCAGGTGTAAAACCAGGTATGTATGTCAGGTGTAAAACCAGGTATGTATGTCAGGTGTAAAACCAGGTATGTATGTCAGGTGTAAAACCAGGTATGTATGTCAGGTGTAAAACCAGGTATGTATGTCAGGTGTAAAACCAGGTATGTATGTCAGATGTAAAACCAGGTATGTATGTCAGGTTTAAAACCAGGTATGTATGTCAGGTGTAAAACCAGGTATGTATGTCAGGTGTAAAACCAGGTATGTATGTCAGGTGTAAAACCAGGTATTTATGTCGGGTGTAAAACCAGGTATGTATGTCAGATGTAAAACCAGGTATGTATGTTAGGTGTAAAACCAGGTATGTATATGTCAGGTGTAAAACCAGGTATGTATATGTCAGGTGTAAAACCCTTTATGTCCAAATTCAGACAGGCTGATAAAGTTCAAACTTTTAAGAGTTATCCTTAAAATTCCTGAACAATTTAATTAAAGGAATAACAATGAAAAGTCCTAAATGTTAATTAAGGTTTATCTCAGAAAGGCTCAAAATTTAGAAAGAAAAGAAAATGAAAAAAGAAAAAAATACCTAGAGCTAATAATAAATAGGTTTCCCAAGCATATTTATTTTAAACTTATAAATACAGTGAAACTTTTAGAAGTTTTCAGAAGTCAACCTTATTCTCATTCTGTCTAGAATTCAAGATATTTCAGCCATTTCACACAAAGTAATTTCATTCAATTTTCAGAGATGACCAGTATTTATCAGGGTCAGAAATCTAAAAAGAATAAGTTGTTATTATGGACATTTTGTTAGAAATAATACCAGCATTAAGTTCTTTACGTACTGTAGAAGATGTTTTTGAAGTATGTGATGGTGAACATATTTAAGTTGATTTTGTTAAATATGCTGAGGGTATGTATATTATCTGTCCTCACAGGAAGTTGCTCTTGCGGAGAAAAATATACACAAAGTTAAAGACGTCATCATAGGAAGATACATTGTTGATTCCTTAGAGGTGCTTCAGAGTCGGAGGGCGAAAATGACCGAAAAAGGTGAGCTTAAATATAACAGCTCTTCTATCTAAACTTAGCAAACAGAAGTGTTACCATTAATGTTAAACCTGCTAGGCTGTAAAGTTTATTCTTGCACTCTGATTAACTGGACAATTTACCGATATATAGTTTAAAATCGCTTGTTTTTCTTTTCCTTACTTGTGAATATGTGCATTATTGCTGCTAACAGATTTGATTTTAGACTGAGAATCTCAGACTTACGATATGAGGATACGTGACAACCATTTAACCCTTTCACCACTGTGGACCATAATGGACTCATCTAGATCAATGCATGGTAGAGTCTACTAAAGTTACATATGGGTGAAAGGGTTAAACTAGGGTCAGATAGGAGTATTATTTTCACATCACTAAATAGCTACTGCTACAAATGTATGAAATGGAAACTCATTTTATGATCAGATATGTATTATGAATATAGCCTAGTAACATTGTTTGGTGTTATTTTAACTCCTATGTTTATGGTGTCCTGTTTGCTGTTTGTTTACAGATAAGTGTGTTTGTTCAAATATGCTTCGCTACATGGAACACCACCAGCAAAAATACGAGGACACACCACTTCACGCTAGGCTGGACACATTGAGACAATCCCTGGGCAAAATCGACACCAGCTCTCAAAGTTGTTGTGTTTGTGGAAAAAATATCCTTATTTCCTTATGTTATACATGTATAGCTAGGGAGTTGTGTTCATTCTGAGAGTACTCCATATTGATCACCTGTTCTTGTACTTTGAAATAGGAAGAACAATATTTATAAGTTATGAATGTATTGGTGGTGCTCGTTTAGATATTAAGACCTCTAGAATATTTATTCAAATTTTTAATTTGGACCAATCGAGAAAAAATTATTTATATTATCATTGGTGAAGGGGGTCCAAAATAGTTCAACCTGTTTTCCTTGACAAAGGTTTACCTGCAGCTATTGGTGATAACTACACACTCAGCTGTGACGAAGGGCACACGTTTGGTACGTTTACACAACACATCCTCTTATCACATCAGTCTCAAACTGTTGTTATCTTGACTTATTAAGGAAAAACCAAAGTAAATCCAGTATTTTCTGAATGCTTTCAATTTTGATTTTTTGATGTGATATATACCTTTATTGTATCATGAACTAAAACAAAGTTGTCAGAAACATGAAGTTCTGATTAAATTTATGGTTTTATTGAAACAAAAGATACTAGAAATTTCCAAGGTACATTAGTATCACGTACTGCTATCAATCAGTGGTACACGCCTGTAATGTTATTACATAATTCTGTTTATTAGTTATGGACTTTTGTTGAGGTAAATGCATGCATGCTTCAGGTCCATATAACATATATTTAGCGAAATAAAAGACCTGAATTTTTATAATAGATGTGAAATTATTATGCTTTTCCTCATAAGACAAGACAACCGCCCGTAAGCGAATCAGTAAGTGAAAAGTACTGGCAGAGAACATTGAGACATTACTATTGATGTGTAATCATAAAGAGAATATTGACCTGATGTTTCTAAAAATAGTAACACTGGGTCAATATCACAAATCAGTCTTCCCCATGGTTACCGTACAACCAATGAGGATGTAGACATAATGGATCATCTTATAGGTAATATTATTGTTCATTGTAAATTTAAACTTTAATTATTTTACATCTTTTATAAAATGAGTTATTTCAACTTATTTTAACTACTCTTGTTGGAAAACAGAGTACCCGGGGAAAACCCACATGGTCGGGCAGGTGACCCTAGACCTTTTCATGTCCGATCGGGGAATCAAACCCTGGTTACCTTGGTAAAAGGCAAGTGCGCTATCCTCTATACCACCCTACCATTGTTCGTTGTAAGCATGTGGAGTGAAGTAGGTCATATAACAGTATTAAGTATGTGTCATATATTCCAGGACTGTGTTGTCAAACTCTTCAACCCTGTACGGAAACTCAATATAGAACATGTAGCAACTGTAAACTACAGGCTGTATCTCACACCGACAGAACAGGTGAGCACTGTCAGTTAACAGACAAATAATAACTGTAAACTACAGGCTGTATCTCACACCGACAGAACAGGTGAGCACTGTCAATTAACAGACAAATAATAACTGTAAACTACAGGCTGTATCTCACACCGACAGAACAGGTGAGCACTGTCAATTAACAGACAAATAATAACTGTAAACTACAGGCGGTATCTCACACCGACAGAACAGGTGAGCACTGTCAATAAACAGACAAATAATAACTGTAAACTACAGGCTGTATCTCACACCGACATAACAGTTGAGCACTGTCAATTAACAGACAAATAATAACTGTAAACTACAGGCTGTATCTCACACCCAAAGAACAGGTGAGCACTCAGATAACAGACAAATAATAACTGTAAACTACAGGCGGTATCTGACACCGACAGAACAGGTGAGCACTGTCAATTCACAGACAAATAATAACTGTAAACTACAGGCGGTATCTCCCACCGACAGAACAGGTGAGCACTGTCAATTCACAGACAAATAATAACTGTAAACTACAGGCTGTATCTCACACCCAAAGAACAGGTGAGCACTCAGTTAACAGACAAATAATAACTGTAAACTACAGGCTGTATCTCGCACCGACAGAACAGGTGAGCACTGTCAATTAACAGACAAATAATAACTGTAGACTACAGGCTGTATCTCACACCCAAAGAACAGGTGAGCACTGTCAGTTAACAGACAAATAATAACTGTAAACTACAGGTTGTATCTCGCACCGACAGAACAGGTGAGCACTGTCAATTAACAGACAAATAATAACTGTAGACTACAGGCTGTATCTCACACCCAAAGAACAGGTGAGCACTGTCAGTTAACAGACAAATAATAACTGTAAACTACAGGCTGTATCTCACACCCACAGAACAGGTGAGCACTGTCAGTTAACAGACAAATAATATCTGTAAACTACAGGCTCTATCTCACACCCACAGAACAGGTGAGCACTGTCAGTTAACAGACAAATAATATTATCTCCCTTTGTTTGTAGTCAGAATGATCCAGGACTATATATATATAGCTATACAGAAATAAATTGCATGCTTAATTTTGAATGACCTCCCCTGGATCATTCTTCACAATCACCCCTAATTCCTAGATGGATTTATTGACTAAAAGTTTTGGAAAATACGTTATTTCTTTGCTTTGATATATTGTCTTGAACCATTAACATATAATAGTGGCATCATAAGTCAAACATGTTAATGATCCTGATTAGCTGGGAAACATAGTATGAACTCCCAGTAACCATAATTTGTAAAACGAATTGTAATATGTGTTTACTATTAACTGTACAAGTACATTGTATAAGTGAAAAAAAAGGAAAATGGAATAATGATTATATTATATTTTGTAGGATTACCATGGCTGGTTGAGGCATCAGAACACTGTACAATATGTGAGAGCTACTTATTTCCGTGTTTTTGATAAAACTCATGCAAAATGTGAGATATTATTTCTGCGAATGAAACATTGGAGATATCTTACATCTGTGTGTGATACATGTTGGAGAGGTATCTTAATTCTGTATGTGATACATGTGAGATATATCTTAATTCTGTATGTGATACATGTGAGATATATCTTAATTATGTGTGTGATACATGTGAGATATATCTTAATTATGTGTGTGATACATGTGAGAGATATCTTATTTCTTTATGTGATACATGAGAGATATTTTATGTCTGTGTGTATTTCTTTATGTGATACATGAGAGATATCTTATTTCTGTGTGTGATACATGTGAGAGATATCTTATTTCTGTTTGTGATACATATGACATATATCTTATGTCTGTATGTGATACATGTGAGAGTTATCATATGTCTGTGTGTGATACATGTGAGAGATATCTTATTTTTGTATGTGATACATGTGAGAGATATCTTATTTCTGTGTGTAATACATGTGAGAGATATTTTATTTCTGTGTGTAATACATGTGAGATATCTTATTTCTGTGTGTGATACAAGTGAGAGATATCTTATTTCTGTGTGTAATACATGTGAGAGATATTTTATTTCTGTGTGTAATACATGTGAAAGATATCTTATTTCTGTGTGTAATACATGTGAGAGATACTTTATTTCTGTGTGTAATACATGTGAGAGATACTTTATTTCTGTGTGTAATACATGTGAGATATATTTTATTTCTGTGTGTAATACATGTGATAGATATCTTATTTCTGTTTGTGATACATGAGAGATATCTTATTTCAGTATCTCATACATAAGACAGAGATCTTATTTGTGTCTGTGATTAATGTGAGAGGTATCACTTTTCTAGTTTTAAACATGTGAGAGATATCTGATTTTCTTTATTTGATAAATAAATGTAAGAAATATTTTCCGAGAGTTGTCATATTTCTGTATCTTATACTTTTCAATATGGTTAATACACTATTCAATGGCAGAATACAGATTAATAGAAGGTGGTTAACAAATATACCCACCAATGTGACAAAACATTAATAGAAGATACCAACTATGTGTGATGTAAACAAGAAAATCTCAATGAAAGGGAAATATGTCTGAAGTTTAGCTAAATTCAATTTTTTTATCCCGGGGTAGAGATTTCTACGTATTCATCAGATGGGAGCGATTGATTTATTTTTCTCCTGCAATTTGCTACCATAAAAATATGTTGTAATGATTAAATGAATGCTTCCCGCCATCACCAAGTGTACATGAAATGTGTGCAAAACTTGATTACACTACCCTGATTAAATTGCATATGTGATGACGGGATGATAAAGCTTCAAAATAATAGCACACCAGCTGTCTTTTCCTAGGTATGTAGATAAAAGGTTTATCTTTTCTCTAGCACCTGTGATATTTGAGAGAAAAACAATCAGCGTGACGAATCAATAAATAATTAACATTCTAGATAGTTAATAGGGAGTAGTATCTATGATCATTGACCGAAAAATAGCACATTTCTAAGGTAAATCTATGATCCTACGATACAGGGTTTATAACTAGGATGACAGACCTTAGCTACCAAGTTTATTAGGATAGCTGTATACGCTGTGTCCGTTGTCCAGAACTACAGTATTCATAATATGTGACCGGTGTTGTAAAATACTAGATTGATGAGGAATAAGAATAAAAATAGTTGGAAATTCCTTCTGTGGAAACCAACATGTAATTCAAAACAATAATCCCACACATTGAGTTTTGAATGCAACACTCACAGAATGTAGATAATGCAAAACGATCTTGACAGCTGAAATGAAATCAGAGTATCTGTGCCTTGTTCCAGGCTTGTGCTGTTTGCGTGGCATGTTTCAGAAATGGTGTACACTTTCTAGCATCAACCTATCAAGTCTTTACTTAATAACATTGAAATCATGTTATAGCGTTCTTGGACAGCAATACTTTGCTGTTGGCATTCTTCTTACGAGAAGATGAATAACTGTTTTATTATTCAAATATTCTCAATCCCTTTCATAAAATCTTACCTTTGTAAAATAATTAAGAACAGCATTTACTCAGATTTTTATTTTATTTTATTCAAAAGTGGGTACTTGAACATTTTCAACAATCTATGCCTAATATATCTGTGAAAGTAAAGTTGGCATGGCATTTCATTGAATATAACATATACAATTACACGAAAGTTACATGTATTTTAAGTAACTTATCACAGTATGAGGATCAATATAACACACAAAACACGTTTCAACAAAGTAACATCTTTGGTAAAAATCATGGAGTGCATAATAAATTCGTTCAATCAATTCACGTATTCATCATTATTAACGGTATATAATCTAGGATAGACGAGATGTTAAACTAGGCTCAATATAGACATGGTATGTTACTTGAACCTGTTTAAACCGGAAACCTGTTTATTCCTAATACTGATCACATGGTGTTCACACATTCCAGGTGTACATTCATTCAGAAGAAGTTGATTTTCATCCCCTTCTTCTCTGGTTCACATATCGCTTGTATAACAAACAATGGAGATGATATTTTCATACATGATGGACATAACTTCTGATAAAAATACCCTGTCTGTGTAGGCCAAAGTTGTGTGCAGTCATTCATGTTTATCTTCCGTGCGAAGAGGTACATTATACACATAATTTGGCTTGATTAGACAGTTGCAATTGATAGCCTATGAAGTTTGAAGTGTTGCGAATATTTCTATGAGAAATTCAGTTAAAATACTTCTGTATCGTATCTACACAAAACAACTGTCATTACTGGTTTCATCACATTCCATAGGCATTCTTCAGAAAACATGGACTAAATTATCTTGCAGGACGCACATGGTGGCATTTTGTCCTCTAAAGAGAAACTGGTGGTTGGAAATCGGCCTCCCTCTTCTTCAGAGATACAACGGCAGGTGCGTCAGCTTCCCTCTTTTTCAGAGATACAACTGCAGGTGCGTCGGCTTCCCTCTTCTTCAGAGATACAACGGCAGGTGCATCGGCCTCCCTCTTCTTCAGAGATACAACGGCAGGTGCGTCGGCTTCCCTCTTCTTCAAAGATACAACGGCTGGGGCATCGGCCTCCCTCTTCTTCAGCGATACAACGGCGGGTGCGTCGGCTTCCCTCTTCTTCAGAGATACAACGGCAGGTGCGTCTGCTTCCCTCTTCTTTAGAGATACAACGGCAGGTGCGTCAGCTTCCCTCTTCTTCAGAGATACAACCGCATGTGCGTCAGCTTCCCTCTTCTTCAGCGATACAACGGCGGGTGCATCGGCTTCCCTCTTTTTCAATGATACAACGGCAGGTGCGTCAGCTTCCCTCTTCTTCAGAGATACAACGGCAGGGGCGTCTGCTTCCCTCTTCTTTTGAGATACAACGGCAGGTGCATCGGCTTCCCTCTTCTTCAGCGATACAACGGCAGGGGCGGCAGCTTCCCCCTTCTTCAGAGATACAACGGCTGGTGCGTCGGCCTCCCTTTTCTTCAGTGACACACCTGCAGGTGCCGTGGAACCTGTAAAATATAGATGATTTTTT
>NW_018408684.1:345283-396381 GCF_002113885.1 Mizuhopecten yessoensis
GGTGCATCGGCCTCCCTCTTCTTCAGAGATACAACGGCTGGTGCGTCGGCCTCCCTTTTCTTCAGTGACACACCTGCAGGTGCCGTGGAACCTGTAAAATATAGATGATTTTTTTCCATTTAATTTTCATTTCCTTATTAAAACAACGAAATATAACTTGTATAAAAGTATTTTTTTATTAGTTACCAATATAGAAAATTACTTTTTACAGTTTCATTGCATTTTCATTTTTATTTAAAAGTCAATTTTTTAAAACTATTTGTCTGTTGTGTATGTGTCCTTCCACTGTAATTCAGAACAACTTGTTCAGCTTAATTCCCTGACAAGATATATATTAATCTATTTTCACTCAATGTTGCATTTGGAAGCAATCAATTAATGATAACAGAAATAAATTCGTTGATAAAGAAATGTATGACTTACCAAAAGAGGCTAGACAAATAACAGCAACAATTGAAATCCAAACACACCTCATGTCTGCAAGATAGCTTCTCTGGGAAATACTGAAACAACAAAAACCTTAAGATATAACTCGTTTGTAAAACATGTTAAACGATATGGATTGATCTGTGCATATACCAAATACATATCATGTTACAACTGTATACATTAGATGACGCAAATGTTTCCCACGTCTTCATTGGCTGAATCATAATAACGTGGAGGTCGACGATTTGTGATATTGACTCGATGCTATTATTTTTAGAAACAGCAGGTTAATATTAACTTCATGACGTCATTTTTATTGAAAAGTCACAATGCTTTCTGCAAAATTCATTAGTTTCTTCCGTACAATTTCCATAGTTCCATATTTTTAATCAAATAACAATTAAGATAATATTGATCAACTATGGACTATTTCTGTAAATATGTAGTTATATAAACTTGAAAAAGTGATATTGACCTCGACTTCGTCTCGGTGATTATCCACTTTCTCAGGTCTATATAACTACATAGTGACCTAAAAAGATATCTATAACTTATATATATTATCCAAATTACATGAACGTGAGCGTTTGGAAGAATACAACCTATTAAACCCTTTGACCAATAGTACATAGCTTTGTTCTATCTACTTCAATAACAAAACTAATACAGATTATCTTTTTCCCCCCGTCAACAATAATTTCAAAATGCATCATTTTCAGAACAACCGATTGCAACTAAATCTACGTCAATAGTGGCTTAAACATTCATTTCGAAAACTATACTACAGTGTCAACCCATCGTGACAAATTCGACACAAAATCATAGGCTCGGAAACGGAGGCGAAAAAGCCAAACTAATATTGCATGATTACATGTAATACAAATTGTTTCATAAAAATGAAAAATCGTAAAAAAAGAAAAGAAATAAAAGGTGCTAATGGCCGATTGATAACTTATATAATTACATGATCTATAAATCAACCATATCGTCAAGCATTGTATAACGTTACTATAGGGAATCAAATTGAGGATTTTATTTTCATGTTCTATTAACACAATAAATCTGTAGGTTGTATGTGGAAATAAATGTTAATTTTACTGGTTTAATATTGTTTTATAAAATATAATGACATCAGAAAACTCTTCCATAAAGTTGATTATATTATTGTAATGTTTTAGCAATTGGGTATGATGACAAACTCCCATGTAAACGTGGCTCGTAAACCTTTAGATAGACCAACATGTCTTATCTAAATAAAGTCACTGTTAAGTGAAAACCTACGACAGAGTCTAGACCTTTAAGAATCATCAATTCTCACAATGTATTTATCTATTGATCTGTTTAAGTGTAGTTTAACACATAAATCACTTAACCGCTAAACTAAAAATTTCCGATATTTAGTAGATGGTCAAAATTTAAATCGCTAATAATTTTCCACATTAATTATATTATGTATTTGCCAAAGGTGTTAGCCGCCAAATCATCTCAATATTTCTGCTAACATGGTGTACATAGGCAGCTTAATATATAAAAGAAGTACAGAGAAAAGATTACATTGGGTAATTGTTTTTTCTTTATTCCCTATAAACATTTATAAATTCCTTTCTTCATACTTAATTGAAACAGAATACTATCTTCACACAATTATTACCTCGCATTAATTGGGAAGTATAAATAAAAGAATTAAAACTGAACATGCTCTTACCTTCAGATTTAGGATGGTTCCCCGTTCTTTTTCGAAATGTGAGTTGCCTGCGTATAACACTTAGAGAGTTGTGCTGTAGACGAGATTATCGCGGGGTTTTATAGAGAAATATTTGGCACCAGATCGTTCTGGGTTTTTCACGTGACGATTTTTATTGTTATCGGTTTATGAACAAAACAACTCATCTCAATTTCCTAGAAATGTTTATGTAAATTTGCAAGATGTTCAGTTTGGAAAATAAATGTATTCTAATGACGCTGTCAGTCATCATGCTACCTTCCCCACAAGAGACTCGGTATCATACGCTGACCCCAGATGATTGATGGGAGTGTACTAAGGCCGGTCTACGTAATGCACGTAGTAGTGGGAAACCCTAACAGGACGGCCAATGTTACAGTTATTGTGCTGGCTACTTTACCTGGAGCAGGTGGGAAGTATGCAGTAAATAGCTATACAGAAATAAATTGCATGCTTAATTGTGAATGACCTCCCCTGGATCATTCTTCACAACCACCCCTAATTCCTAGATGGATTTATTGACTAAAAGTTTTGGAAAATATGTCATTTGTTTGCTTTGATATATTGTCTTGAACCATTAACATATAATAGTGGCATCATCAGTCAAACATGTCAATGATCCTGATTAGCTTGGAAACATAGCATGAACTCCCAGTAACCATAATTTGTAAAACGAATTGTAATATGTGTTTACTATTAACTGTACAAGTACATTGTGTCACCGGTTGCTCAGTATAACAATAACTCTGACAAGTTGTTTTAAGTGTTTATCTTTCCTTTATGCTCTCCGAGAAACCGGGTATGATGTCCCTAGCCTGCTAATACATGCTGGCGGCAATGTATCTGTACGCCCTCTATATGTAAAGGTTATTGCATGGTTATCGAGCAACAAGGGATTTATTACACCCGAGCGAAGCTAGGGTGTAATAAGCCCCCAGTGACGAGAAATCATGCAATAACTGGCTTACTGCATGCTTCCCAACTCGAACAAAACAGAAAAATTGAGTAAAAAGTGTTCACATGGACAATCTTTTTACCTACCCTATACTGCAAATAATTTACATGTACATGTCTGAGTGAGTACTAATCAGAACCAGGTAAGTTTGTCTTTATTCTCAATAGCCCAGTCTGAGTGTATCCTTCATAATGGGTACAAGTATTTTTGGATTACCTACTATCCAGCTCCAGTGTCAGGGAAGGTAAGGAGTGTCTGTTCAACAATTAGAACAAAATACGGGAAACAATGTTGAATTTCTGACTACATTTTCAGTTTAATTTTCAAGATGTGGCAAAGGTACGGGATATTGAAACCATTTTCATACATACAATGTAAGGGTTTATCAAAATTCCAGTTCTTTTGATGAATGATATATTTGAATGTGCTATTTTGTATAAAGAAANTGACCTCCCCTGGATCATTCTTCACAACCACCCCTAATTCCTAGATGGATTTATTGACTAAAAGTTTTGGAAAATATGTCATTTGTTTGCTTTGATATATTGTCTTGAACCATTAACATATAATAGTGGCATCATCAGTCAAACATGTCAATGATCCTGATTAGCTTGGAAACATAGCATGAACTCCCAGTAACCATAATTTGTAAAACGAATTGTAATATGTGTTTACTATTAACTGTACAAGTACATTGTGTCACCGGTTGCTCAGTATAACAATAACTCTGACAAGTTGTTTTAAGTGTTTATCTTTCCTTTATGCTCTCCGAGAAACCGGGTATGATGTCCCTAGCCTGCTAATACATGCTGGCGGCAATGTATCTGTACGCCCTCTATATGTAAAGGTTATTGCATGGTTATCGAGCAACAAGGGATTTATTACACCCGAGCGAAGCTAGGGTGTAATAAGCCCCCAGTGACGAGAAATCATGCAATAACTGGCTTACTGCATGCTTCCCAACTCGAACAAAACAGAAAAATTGAGTAAAAAGTGTTCACATGGACAATCTTTTTACCTACCCTATACTGCAAATAATTTACATGTACANACACGTGTATACAGACAGTTGACAGCACTCGTTGTATATATATATACACACACCATATATATATTTATCATATTATATAACCCAGGGTTACATACTCCCTTGCTGGGGGAAAATGTGTCCCACATTTGTTATTACCTTAAAATAACTTTACTAAAAATCTTCTAAGGCGAAATTCAGTCCTATCGCCTTGTCACAGCTGCATAAGTCTGTAACCTTTACAAAACAATGAAATTCATGCAAGTTTTATACTAAATCAATTAAAACCTGCAAAATAATTATCTGAATAAAAATATGTAATACAATCAATCAATCATGATGACATTTAATTACAAATTCCTGAAAATAATCTGTTAACTCCATCTTTCTTTGAATGACTGCCGGTGCTCCATGGAAATTCCTGAAAGTATGGACTATTTTGCAAAACGTTGTGAAACGATTTTTATACACCTAATCCTCAATTTACATTACAATGAGTTAATCACATAATAATCAAGGTTCCTCAGGAAAACTCATTTGAATATAGTCTAACATGTATATAACTACACCCAAACTTCATGATTGCCACAAACCGCATTTACAGAGCACACCCACTGACCGAACATGTCTGGCGGTTTCCGGTTCCGGTGTGAACTCGGTGGAGACACTAGCTCTTCATCCCCGGAACTATCAGCCGAAACAGGTTTAGGTGGTTCAGGTGACCTGGTTATATGTCGTATAGGACTCATCCCACTTGTATGAAACGGACTAGACAAGGGAGATAACTCAAGAGGATTCCTCCTTTGAGGTATTACTCGATAAGTGAAAAAAAAAGGAAATGGAATCATGATTATATCATATTTTGTAGGATTACCATGGCTGGTTGAGGCATCAGAACACTGTACAATATGTGACACTTATTTCCGTGTTTTTGATAAAACTCATGCAAAATGTAAGAAATTATTTCTGCGAATGAAACATTGGTGATATCTTACATCTGTGTGAAATATATGTTGAAGAGATACATGTATCTTATTTCTGTATGTGATACATGTGAGATATCTTATTTCTGTGTGTGATACATGTAAGAGATATCTTATTTTTGTGTGTGGTACATGTAAGAGATATCTTATTTCTGTGTGTGATACATGTGAGAGATATCTTATTTCTGTGTGTGATTCATGAGAGAGATATATTATGTCTGTGTGTGATACATCTGAGATATATCTTAATTATGTGTGTGATACATATGAGAGATATCTTATTTCTGTGTGTGGTTCATGAGAGAGATATCTTATTTCTGTGTGTGATTCATGAGAGAGATATCTTATGTCTGTGATAAATATGAGAATTATATTATTTCTGTGTGTGATACATGTGAGAGTTATCTTATGTCTGTGTGTGATACATGTGAGAGATATCTTAATTATATGTGTGATACATGTAAGAGATATCAAACTTTCTGTATGTGATACATATGAGAGATATCTTATTTCTGTGTGTGATACATATGAGAGATATCTTATTTCAGTGTGTGGTACATGTGAGAGATATCTTATTTCTGTATGTGATACATGTGAGAGATATCTTAATTTTGTATGTGATACATATGAGAGATATCTTATTTCTGTGTGTGATACATCTGAAATATCTTATTTCAGTGTGTGGTACATGTGAGAGATATCTTATTTCTGTATGTGATATATGTGAGAGATATCTGATTTTCTGTGTGTGATACATGTGAGAGATATCTTATTTCTGTATGTGATACATGTGAGATATCTTATTTCTGTGTGTGTTACATCTGAGCGATTTCTTATTTCTGTGTGTGATACATCTGATTTATCTTATTTCTGTATGTGATACATGTAAGAGATCTCTTATTTCTGTGTGTGATACATGAGAGATATCTTATTTCTGTGTGTGTTACATCTGAGCGATTTCTTATTTCTGTGTGTGATTCATGTGAGAGATATCTTAATTATGTGTGTGATACATGTGAGAGATATCCTATTTCTGTGTGTGATACATGGGAGAGATATCTTATTTCTGTGGATGATACATGTGAGAGATATCCTATTTCTGTGTGTGATACATCTGAGATATCTTATTTCAGTGTGTGATACATGTAAGAGATATCTTATTTTTGTGTGTGGTACATGTAAGAGATATCTTATTTCTGTTTGTGTTACATCTGAGCGATATCTTATTTCTGTGTGTGTTACATCTGAGCGATATCTTATTTCTGTGAGTGATACATCTGATTTATCTTATTTCTGTATGTGATACATGTGAGATATATCTTATTTCTGTGTGTGTTACATCTGAGCGATATCTTATTTCTGTGTGTGATACATCTGATTTATCTTATTTCTGTATGTGATACATGTGAGATATATCTTATGTCTGTATGTGATACATGTGAGAGATATCTTATTTCTGTGTGTGATACATGTGAGAGATATCTTATTTCTGTGTGAGATACATGTTAGAGATATCTCAATTCTGTGTGTGATACATCTGAGATATCTTATTTCAGTGTGTGGTACATGTGAGAGATATTTTATTTCTGTGTGTGATACATGTGAGAGATATCTTATTTCTGTGTGAGATACATGTTAGAGATATCTTAATTCTGTGTGTGATACATGTAAGAGATATCTTATTTCTGTGTGTGATACATGTGAGATATCTTATTTCTGTGGATGATACATGTAAGAGATATCTTATTTCTGTGTGTGATACATCTGAGATATATCTTAATTATGTGTGTGATACATGTGAGAGATATCTTATTTCTGTGGATGATACATGTAAGAGATATCTTATTTCTGTGTGTGATACATGTAAGAGATATCTTATTTCTGTATGTGGTACATGTGAGATATCTTATTTCAGTGTGTGATACATCTGAGATATATCTTAATTATGTGTGTGATACATGTGAGAGATATCTTATTTCTGTGGATGATACATGTGAGAGATATCTTATTTCTGTGGATGATACATGTACGAGATATCTTATTTCTGTGTGTGATACATCTGAGATATCTTATTTCTGTGTGTGATACATGTGAGAGATACCTTATTTCTGTGTGTGGTACATGTGAGAGATATCTTATTTCTGTATGTGATACATGATAGATATCTTATTTCTGTGTGTGATACATGTGAGAGATATCTTAATTCTGTGTGTGATACATGAGAGATATCTTAATTCTGTGTGTGTTACATGAGAGATATCTTATTTCTGTGTGTGATACACCTGAGATATCTTATTTCAGTGTGTGATACATCTGAGATATATCTTAATTATGTGTGTGATACATGTGAGAGATATCTTATTTCTGTATGTGATACATGATAGATATCTTATTTCTGTGTGTGATACGTGTGAGAGATATCTTATTTCTGTATGTGATACATGATAGATATCTTATTTCTGTGTGTGATACATGTGAGATATCTTATTTCTGTGTGTGATATATGTGAGAGATATCTTATTTCAGTGTGTGATACATGTGAGATATCTTATTTCTGTGTGTGATATATGTGAGAGATATCTTATTTTAGTGTGTGATACATGTGAGATATCTTATTTCTGTGTGTGATACATGTGAGATATCTTATTTCTGTGTGTGATACATGAGAGATATCTTATGTCTGTGTGTGATACATGAGAGATATCTTATTTCTGTGTGTGGTACATGCGAGAGATATCTTATTTCTGTATGTGATACATGATAGATATCTTATTTCTGTGTGTGATACATGTGAGAGATAACTTATTTCTGTGTGTGGTACATGTGAGAGATATCTTATTTCTGTATGTGATACATGATAGATATCTTATTTCTGTGTGTGATACATGTGAGAGATATCTTATTTCTGTATGTGATACATGAGAGATATCTTAATTCTGTGTGTGATACATGAGAGATATCTTATTTCTGTGTGTGATACATGAGCGATATCTTATTTCTGTATGTGATACATCTGAGATATCTTATTTCTGTATGTGGTACATGTAAGAGATATCTTATTTCTGTGTGTGATACATCTGAGATATCTTATTTCAGTGTGTGATACATCTGAGACATCTTATGTCTGTATGTGGTACATCTGAGATATCTTATGTCTGTATGTGATACATCTGAGATATCTTATTTCTGTGTGTGATACATGAGAGACATCTTATTTCTGTGTGTGATACATCTGAGATATCTTATTTCAGTGTGTGATACATCTGAGACATCTTATGTCTGTATTTGGTACATCTGAGATATCTTATGTCTGTATGTGATACATCTGAGATATCCTATTTCTGTGTGTGATACATGAGAGACATCTTAGTTCTGTGTGTGATACATCTGAGATATCTTATGTCTGTATGTGATACATCTGAGATATCTTATTTCAGTGTGTGGTACATGTGAGAGATATCTGATTTCTGTATGTGATATATGTGAGAGATATCTTATTTCTGTGTGTGATACATCTGAGAGATATCATATTTCTGTGTGTGATACATGAGAGATATCTTATTTCTGTGTGTGATACATCTGAGATATCTTATTTCAGTGTGTGGTACATGTGAGAGATATCTGATTTTCTGTGTGTGATACATGTGTGAGATATCTTATTTCTGTGTGTGATACATGAGAGATATCTTAATTCTGTGTGTGATACATGAGAGATATCTTAATTCTGTGTGTGATACATGTGATAGATATCTTATTTCTGTATGTGATACATGTGATATATCTTATTTCTGTATGTGATACATGAGAGATATCTTATTTCAGTGTGTGGTACATGTGAGAGATATCTGATTTCTGTATGTGATACATGTAAGAGATATCTTATTTCTGTGTGTGATACATGTAAGAGATATCTTATTTCTTTGTGTGATATATGTGAGAGATATCTGATTTTCTGTGTGTGATACATGAGAGAGATATCTTATTTCTGTGTGTGTTACATGAGAGATATCTTATTTTTGTGTGTGATACATGAGAGATATCTTATTTCTGTGTGTGATACATCTGAGATATCTTATTTCAGTGTGTGATACATGTGAGAGATATCTTATTTCTGTATGTGATATATGTGAGAGATATCTGATTTTCTGTGTGTGATACATGAGAGATATCTTATTTCAGTGTGTGATACATCTGAGACATATCTTATTTCTGTGTGTGATACATCTGAGATATCTTATGTCTGTATGTGGTACATGTAAGAGATATCTTATTTCTGTGTGTGATACATGAGAGATATCTTATTTCTGTGTGTGATACATCTGAGATATCTTATTTCAGTGTGTGATACATCTGAGACATATCTTATTTCTGTGTGTGATACATCTGAGATATCTTATGTCTGTATGTGGTACATGTAAGAGATATCTTATTTCTGTGTGTGATACATGAGAGATATCTTATTTCAGTGTGTGATACATCTGAGATATCTTATTTCAGTGTGTGGTACATGTGAGAGATATCTGATTTCTGTATGTGATATATGTGAGAGATATCTGATTTTCTGTGTGTGATACATGTGAGATATCTTAATTCTGTGTGTGATACATGTGAGATATCTTATTTCTGTGTGTGATACATGAGAGATATCTTATTTCTGTGTGTGATACATCTGAGATATCTTATTTCAGTGTGTGATACATGTAAGAGATATCTTATTTCTGTGTGTGTTACATCTGAGCGATATCTTATTTCTGTGTGTGATACATCTGATTTATCTTATTTCTGTGTGAAATACATGTAAGAGATATCTTATTTATGTGTGTGGTACAGGTGAGGTATATCTTATTTCTGTGTGTGATACGTGTGAGAGATATCTTATTTCTGTGTGTGATACATGTGAGAGATATCTGATTTTCTGTGTGTGATACGTGTGAGAGATATCTGATTTTCTGTGTGTGATACATGTGAGAGATATCTGATTTTCTGTGTGGGATACATGTGAGAGATATCTGATTTTCTGTGTGTGATACGTGTGAGAGATATCTGATTTTCTGTGTGTGATACATGTGAGAGATATCTGATTTTCTGTGTGTGATACATGTTAGAGATATCTTAATTCTGTATCTGATACATGTGAGAGATATCTTAATTATGTGTGTGATACATGTGATAGATATCTTATTTCTGTATGTGATACATATGAGAGATATCTTAATTTTGTGTGTGATACATGTGAGATATCTTATTTCTGTATGTGATACATATGAGAGATATCTTATTTCTTTGTGTGATACATGTAAGAGATATTTTAATTCTGTGTGTGATACATATGAGAGATATCTTATTTCTTTGTGTGATTCATGTGAGAGATATTTTAATTCTGTATGTGATACATATGAGAGATATCTTATTTATGTGTGTGATACAAGTGAGAGATATCTTAATTATGTATGTGATACATGTGAGAGATAACTTATTTCTGTGTGTTATTCATGTGAGAGATATCTTGTTTCTGTTTGTGATACATACAAGAGATATCTTAATTATGTGTGTGATACATGTAAGAGATAACTTAATTCTGTATGTGATACATGTGAGAGATTGATTTTCTGTGTGATTCATGTGAGAGATATCTTAATTCTGTATGTGATACATGTGAGAGATATCTTATTTATGTATGTGATACATGCAAGAGATATCTTATTTCTGTGTGTGATACATGTGAGAGATATCTTATTTCTGTGTGTGATACATGTGCGAGATATCTTATTTCTGTGTGTGATACATGTGAGAGATATCTGATTTCTGTGTGTGATACATGCAAGAGATATCTTATTTCTGTGTGTGATACATGCAAGAGATATCTTATTTCTGTGTGTGATACAAGTGAGAGATATCTTATTTTTGTGTGTGATACATGCAAGAGATATCTTATTTCTGTGTGTGATACATGTGAGAGATATCTTAATTTTGTGTGTGATACATGTGAGAGATATCTTATTTCTGTGTGTGATACATGTGAGAGATATCTTAATTCTGTGTGTGATACATGTAAGAGATAACTTATTTCTTTGTGTGATTCATGTGAGAGATATCTTAATTCTGTGTGTGATACATGTGAGAGATATCTTATTTCTTTGTGTGATTCATGTGAGAGATATCTTAATTATGTGTGTGATACATGTAAAGATATCTTATTTCTGTGTGTGATACATGTGAGATATCTTATTTCTTTGTGTGATTCATGTGAGAGATATCTTAATTATGTGTGTGATACATGTGAGAGATATCCTATTTCTGTGTGTGATACATGTAAGAGATATCTTATTTCTGTGTGTGATACATGTGAGAGATATCATATTTATATGTGTGATAAATCTGAGATATCTTAATTATGTGTGTGATACATGTGAGATATATCTTATTTCTGTATGTGATACATGTGAGAAATCTCTTATTTCTTTGTGTGATACCTGTGAGAGATATCTTATTTCTGTGTGTGATACATGTGAGATATATCTTAATTCTGTGTGAGATACATGTTAGAGATATCTTTATTCTGTATGTGATACATGTGAGATATATCTTATTTCTGTGTGAGATACATGTTAGAGATATCTGATTTTCTGCGTGTGAAACATGTGAGAGATTGATTTTCTGTGTGATTCATGTGAGAGATATCTTAATTCTGTACGTGATACATGTGAGAGATATCTTATTTCTGTGTGTGATACATGTGAGAGATATCTTAATTCTGTGTGTGATACATGTGAGAGATATCTTATTTCTGTATGTGATACATGTGAGATGTCTTATGTCTGTGTGATACATGAGAGATATCTTATTTCTGTTTTTGATACATGAGAGATATCTTATTTCTGTTTGTGATACATGAGAGATATCTTATTTCAGTATCACGAGACAGATATCTTATTCGTGTCTGTGATTAATGTGAGAGATACCACTTTTCTAGTTTTAAACATGTGAGAGATATCTGATTTTCTTTGTTTGATAAATATAAGTAAGAAATATTTTCCGAGAGTTGTCATATTTCTGTATCTTATACTCTTCATTATGGTTAATACACTATTCAGGAGGTGGTTAACAAATATACCGACCAATGTGACAAAACAGATTAATAGGAGGTGGTTAACAAATATACCGACCATTGTGACAAAACTGATAAATAGGAGGTGGTTAACAAATATACCGACCAATGTGACAAAACAGATTAATAGGAGGAGGTTAACAAATATACCGACCAATGTGACAATACAGATTAATAGGAGGTGGTTAACAAATATACCGACCAATGTGACAAAACAGATAAATAGGAGGTGGATAACAAATATACCGACCAATGTGACAAAACAGATTAATAGGAGGTGGTTAACAAATATCCCGACCAATGTGACAAAACAGATTATTAGGAAGTGGTTAACAAATATACCGACCAATGTGACAAAACAGATTAATAGGAGGTGGTTAACAAATATACCGACCAATGTGACAAAACAGATTAATAGAAGATACCAACTATGTGTGATGTAAACAAGAAAATCTCAATAAAAGGGAAATATGTCTGAAGTTTAGCTAAATTCAAACCTTTTATCCCTTGGTAGAGATTGCTACGTGTTCATCAGATGGGAGTGATTGATTTATTTTTCTCCTGCAATTTGCTACCATAAAAATATGTTGTAATGATTAATCGAATGCTTCGCGCCATCACCAAGTGTACATGAAATGTGTGCAAAACTTGATTACACTACCCTGATTAAATTGCATATGTGATGACGGGATGATAAAGCTTCAGAATAATAGCACACCAGCTGTCTTTTCCTAGGTATATAGATAAAAGGTTTATCTTTTCTCTAGCACCTGTGATATTTGAGAGAAAAACAATCAGCGTGACGAATCAATAAATAATTAACATTCTAGATAGTTAATAGGGAGTAGTATCAATGATCATTGACCGAGAAATAGCACATTTCTAAGGTAAATATATGATCCTACGATACAGGGTTTATAACTAGGATGACAGACCTTAACTACCAAGTTTATTAGGATAGCTGTATACGCTGTGTCCGTTGTCCAGAACTACAGTATTCATAATATGTGACCGGTGTTGTAAAATACTAGATTGATGAGGAATAAGAATAAAAAAAGTTGGAAATTCCTTCTGTGGAAACCAACATGTAATTCAAAACAATAATCCCACACATTGTGTTTTGAATGCAACACTCACAGAATGTAGATAATGCAAAACGATCTTGACAGCTGAAATCAAATCAGATTATCTGTGCCTTGTTCCAGGTTAGTGCTGTTTGCGTGGCATGTTTCAGAAATGGTGTACACTTTGTAGCATCAACCTATCAAGTCTTTACTTAATAACATTGAAATCATGTTATAGCGTTCTTAGACAGCGATACTTTGCTGTTGGCATTCTTCTTACGAGAAGATGAATAACTGTTTTATTATTCAAATATTCGCAATCCCTTTCATAAAATCTTACCTTGTAAAATAATTAAGAACGGCATTTACTCAGATTTTTATTTTATTTTATTCAAAAGTGGGTACTTGAACATTTTCAATAATTTCATGCTAAATATATCTGTGAAAGTAAAGTTGGCATGGCAT
The DNA here is from genome assembly GCF_002113885.1 of Mizuhopecten yessoensis. NCBI lineage: Eukaryota > Metazoa > Mollusca > Bivalvia > Pectinida > Pectinidae > Mizuhopecten > Mizuhopecten yessoensis. The sequence continues at coordinate 359,038 of NW_018408684.1, forward strand.
TTCATTGAATATAACATATACAATTACACGAAAGTTACATGTATTTTAAGTAACTTATCACAGTATGAGGATCAATATAACACACAAAACACGTTTCAACAAAGTAACATCTTTGGTAAAAATCATGGAATACATAATAAATTCGTTCAATCAATTCACGTATTCATCATTATTAACGGTATATAATCTAGAATAGACGATATGTTAAACTAGGCTCAATATAGACATGTTATGTTACTTGAACCTGTTTAAACCGGAAACCTGTTTATTCCTAATACTGATCACATGGTGTTCACACATTCCACGTGTACATTCATTCAAAAGAAGTTGATTTTCATCCCCTTCTTCTCTGGTTCACATATCGCTTGTATAACAAAAAATGGAGATGATATTTTCATACATGATGGACATAACTTCTGATAAAAATACCCTGTCTGTGTAGGCCAAAGTTGTGTGCAGGCATTCATGTTTATCTTCCGTGCGAAGAGGTACATTATACACATAATTTGGCTTGATTAGACAGTTGCTATTGATAGCCTATGAAGTTTGAAGTGTTGCGAGTATTTCTAAGCGAAATTTAGTTAAAATACTTCTGTATCGTATCTACACAAAACAACTGTCATTACTGGTTTCATCACATTCAATAGACATTCTTCAGAAAACATGGACTAAATTATCTTGCAGGACACACATGGTGGCATTTTGTCCTCTAAAGAGAAACTGGTGGTTGGAAATCGGCCTCCCTCTTCTTCAGAGATACAACGGCAGGTGCGTCAGCTTCCCTCTTTTTCAGAGATACAACTGCAGGTGCGTCGGCTTCCCTCTTCTTCAGAGATACAACGGCAGGTGCATCGGCCTCCCTCTTCTTCAGAGATACAACGGCAGGTGCGTCGGCTTCCCTCTTCTTCAGAGATACAACGGCTGGTGCATCGGCCTCCCTCTTCTTCAGAGATACAACGGCTGGTGCGTCGGCCTCCCTTTTCTTCAGTGACACACCTGCAGGTGCCGTGGAACCTGTAAAATATAGATGATTTTTTCTACTTAATTTTCATTTCCTTATTAAAACAACGAAATATAAGTATAAAAGTGAATTTATTTATTAGTTACCAATATAGAAAATTACTTTGGATCATACTTTTTACAGTTTCATTGCATTTTCATTTATATTTAAAAGTCATTTTTTTAAAACTATTTGTCTGTTGCGTATGTGTCCCTCCACTGTAATTCAGAACAAGCTTAATTTCCTGACAAGATATATATTAATTTATTTTCACTCAATGTTGCATTTGGAAGCAATCAATTTATGATAACAGAAATAAATTCGTTGATAACGAAATGTATGACTTACCAAAAGAGGCTAGACAAATAACAGCAACAATTGAAATCCAAACACACCTCATGTCTGCAAGATAGCTTCTCTGGGAAAAACTGAAACAACAAAAACCTTAAGATATAACTCGTTTGTAAAACATGTAAAACGATATGGATTGATCTGTGCATATACCAACTACATATCATGTTACAACTGTATACATTAGATGACGCAAATGTTTCCCACGTCTTCATTGGCTGAATCATAATAACGTGGAGGTCGACGATTTGTGATATTGACTCGATGCTATTATTTTTAGAAACAGCAGGTTAATATTCGCTTCATGACGTCATTTTTATTGAAAAGTCACAATGCTTTCTGCAAAATTCATTAGTTTCCTCCGTACAATTTCCATAGTTCCATATTTTTAATCAAATAACAATTAAGATAATATTGATCAACTATGGACTATTTCTGTAAATATGTAGTTATATAAACTTGAAAAAGTGATATTGACCTCGACTTCGTCTCGGTGATTATCCACTTTCTCAGGTCTACATGTATATAACTACATAGTGACCTAAAAAGATATCTATAACTTATATATATTATCCAAATTACATGAACGAGAGCGTTTGGAAGAATACAACATATTAAACCCTTTGACCGATAGTACATAGCTTTATTTTATCTACTTCAATAACAAAACTAATACAGATGTTCTTTTTCCCGCCGTCAACAATAATTTCAAAATGCATCATTTTCAGAACAACCGATTGCAACTAAATCTACGTCAATAGTGGCTTAAACATTCATTTTGAAAACTATACTACAGTGTCAACCCATCGTGAAAAATGAAAATTCGTAAAAAAAAAAAGAAATAAATAAAAGGTGCTAATGGCCGATTGATAACTTATATAATTACATGATCTATAAATCAACCATGTCGTCGAGTATTGTATAACGTTACTATAGGGAATCAAATTGAGGATTTTATTTTCATGTTCTATTAACACAATAAATCTATAGGTTGTATGTGGAAATAAATGTTAATTTTACTGGTTTAATATTGTTTTACAAAATATAATGACATCAGAAAACTCTTCCATAAAGTTGATTATATTATTGTAATGTTTTAGCAATTGGGTATGATGACAAACTCCCATATAAACGTGGCTCGTAAACCTTTAGATAGAACAACATGTTTTCTCTAAATAAAGTCACTGTTAAGTGAAAACCTACGACAGAGTCTAGACCTTTAATAATCATCAATTCTCACAATGTATTTATCTATTGATCTGTTTAAGTGTAGTTTAACACAGAAATTATTTAACCGCTAAACTAAAATGGTGTACATAGGCACCTGAATATAGAAAAGAAGTACAGAGAAAAGATTACATTGGGTAATAGTTTTTTTTAATTATAACCTCGCATTAATTGGGAAGTATAAATAAAAGAATTAAAACTGAACATGCTCTTACCTTCAGATTTAGGATGGTTCCCCGTTCTTTTTCGAAATGAGAGTTGCCGGCGTATAACACTAAGAGAGTTGTGCTGTAGACGAGATTATCGCGGGGTTTTATAGAGAAATATTTGGCACCAGATCGTTCTGGTGTGTTCACGTGACGATTTTTATTGTTATCGGTTAATGAACAAAACAACTCATCTCAATTTCTTAGAACTGTTTATGTAAATTTGCAAGATGTTCAGTTTGGAAAATAAATGTATACCAATGACGCTGTCAGTCATCATGCTACCTTCCCCACAAATGACCCGGTATCATACGCTGACCCCAGATGATTGATGGGAGTGTACTAAGGTCGGTCTACGTAATGCACGCAGTAATGGTAAACCCTAACACGACGGCCAATGCTACAGTTATTGTGCTGGCTACTTTACCTTTTTGTAATTTGACATGACAGTATGATAAATGTTTACCTTTCCAATGTCAATGTATTACATCACATTCCAAGAAAAACATTTAAGTATCACCTATCCCTTGATGTACAATTAACTACAGTACATGTTGTCGTGTTATTGTTTGTTTTATTCTCCACTCGAAGTGTCATAAATAATATTCGGTATAACTAAATAAAAACAAAAACAAACAAAAAACAACTATTTACGCAATTTGTTAATACTAATATCACAATATTTATTTCACTTTCTTATAAAGGTTTGTCATTTCATGCGCTCTTCTAAACATGTTATGTGACGTCTCGACCCGCCTAAATACAGGACCTTCTTGTGCCACCTGACTATTACATTTTCAATGGAGAATTGCCAAAAACGTAATATCTTATCTGTATTTATTGTCCCTGTAGGATAGTAGATAATATATTGGTTAAAACTGTCATTGGTTTTCTCAGAAAAATGCTGCACTTCATAGCTGCGGATCGTTTGAGACTAATAATGTATTCTTTTTTAACGTTAACGATATCAATTGTATTTGATAGCAATGCTGTGCAAACTTCTATTTTGCCTTTTTATGTTCTCTCAATGTATACATGTAAGGTTAATTATTATTATTTTGAAAAATTAAAAATTAAAACAAACCTATTTCACATCATTAAATATCAAGTAAACATCGTCTGTCGAAAAACAATTTTGTTTACACCGTATTTTGTCCTTGTTTTTTTTTTATCAAATGGACATGTTTGGACCATAAAGCGAAATAATGACCATGCACAAGGATATAAAGAGGATCAAGCAATAAAACACATTTTATTGCTGTACCTTTATGCACTAATACAACCAATACAAATGTTTGATGATACAGCTTACAATTCGATTGGTTTAAGATTTTGATTTAAGTCCAGGTTAATCCGTTGTGTCATTTTAAGTATACATTGATTGATGCATTTCTCCATGGTAAACCTGGATATACCCAATATATGTGTACTGTTTCATACCAGAGGAACACCACTCGCATTCGTTTTATTTGTTATTTTAGCTCACAATCTAATATATTTGTTTTTTGTCTCTTTTAAATGTCGATATTATTGTTCATGCCATTTATAACTCATATCATAGTTCGGCGTTCGTCGTTTGTCGTCAAATGTCCGCCTGTCACTAAGAGCATACTGTTCCTTAAAAGAACTGTATGGAATTTGGCCTGATTTTGTTTGGAGTACAAATAGGCAAAGCGAACACACGGAGAGTAAGAGGGGCGCTGCCAATTAGGAGAATTTAGTGGGTTTTTTTTTTAATCCTACTCCTTGAGTATTACTGAAGGGATTTTAATCAAAATTGTTCTAAAGTGTCCTGGGTCCAATATAGTTCAATGTTGCATACATGAAGGGTGTGATCCCACTGGAGGAGGGGAGAAGGGGGAGGCCAAATAGTGGACATTTAGATGATTTTGTTAAATCCAATATCTTGAAAAGGAGTGCGTACTATCACCGTAATATCGGGGTTTTTTTTATTGGAAATAGTTTTTTGACGATGACATATCGCGATGTTTCTATCAAATATCGATATTTAAAGCTGTTAAGAGAAAGCAGTAAAAACTTAAAATATGTTGAATGTACCGTAAAATTTTGTTATGTTGTTAATAATAAACAAATAATTATTCGAAGGCATTTTTCTTTTTGTTTTTAAGCTTTTATTGAACTTAAACAAATGTTTTAAAAGTTTGCAATTTATTGCAATAACTGTTGCAATGATTTAAGGAATATTACAATATATTGCAATATCAAAATCTTGGCGATACCCAACCCTAAATTCTATAACATTGGTAAAGGGATTATGATCTAAATTTGTATAATGTACTCTTTGACTAAAAGAGGAACTCAATGTTGTATACATGAAATGTGTTTTTTATAGGGAAAAAGTAATGTAGAACAGGCATTTAATAAATTAATATTTATTTTCAGATAAAGAAGCTTAAGAGTTTACAGTTCTTTACATTGCCGTGGGATGTCAAGTTTTGTGATAAATTCAAAAATGTCATTATTTTCTAAAACATTATACTTGCTCTGGAATCAATACTATACCATGAATAGAATTTAAAGAAAACATGTTAAAAAAATGATGAACGACCTTTACGAGAAACATTTAACTGGACTCATTTTATAAAATGGGTCAAATAAACAGAAAACAACACTGGAGGCTTGGCAACCAGCATACAACAGCTTTTAAGGATGGACCGGTATTTCTTCTTACTGTGTCTGGAAATTTCCATTTCCAGAAAAATAAACACGTCCGCATTTCGTACACGAATCAAATGGGAGGAGTTTTAAGGTGTGTTAACTGTCAGAATCAGAGGTAGTATAATTTATACTACATTCAGTTAACGAGTGTAGTGTTGACGCTTGTGTTTCTCAGTACGGTTTTAGGTCAACTATTATAAACTACCACATAAATAACAAGTGACCTGACAAAGGTGTATTGCTGATTAACTTACCTGGATATGATATCAGCTTACGAAACTCCCCGTCAGTGCGCGTACGTTTGTCGGAGAAAACGTACGTAATTGTATGAATTACGAAACATTTGATAATATTTTCAAAAACATTTGATCATATTTTCAAAAACATTTGATCATATTTTAATACAAGAAATAAATAAAAAGAAAATATCGAGTACCGAATATCGTCTATTGTTTTCATGTGCTTACAGAAGAAAGTTAAATATGATTGCTTTGGATTTTCGTTCGAACCAAACGAGTATATCGGTAAGAACAAATAAAAGAGATACACAAACTTGGTCCATGGTCCAGGGTCCATTTGAAAATCCGAAGGACAATCGATACTTTGCAGTAATAACTTTTCGTTTTTAGTTCAGAAAAAGAATACCAGTGTATTCTTAGCATTCATTTGTCACTTGAAATCTCATTATCAAGTCGACATAATTTAATACATGGTTTTTATATTATTGTCTTTAATCCATTCGTACACATAATAATCCCCAATGATTTCCTGTTCGATATTTGATGCATCAGACAAAGATTAGATGTGAAGAAGTATACATTGTTGTACTTCATTGCTGGACATTCTCCTCTTTGGGGATGAAGAAGTCAAAAGATGCTAGTCGACAAATCCCCCACATTCCCTAGTTTCCGGATCTTTACAAATCAAAGTGACAGAAAGTGTTACCTTTTAACGTAATCATACAGTTGGTTCAGGAAAAAACCTCTGCTGTTTAACGGATAGCCTGGGTGTGAAAAAAATGGGCGATGGTGGTAGACATATCTATGATGTTACTTTAACAAAATAATACAGACATGGTGTATTTGATGTTCTTCTTTTATCCATTTTGTTTAGCTCACCTGGTCCGAAGGACCATGGTGAGCTTTTGCCATACCGCAGCGTCCGTCGTCCGTCGTCCGTCGTCCGTCCGTCAACTTTTCCTTTAAAACGCTACTTGTCCTTAACGGCCAAGTAGATTTTGACTAAATTTGGTCTGGAGCATCCCTAGCCGAAGGGGACTCAATTTTGTATAAAAAGTTAGTTTGGCCCCCCTGGGGGCAGAGGGGAAGGACCAAATAGGGGAAATAGAGCCTAAAACCTTTAAAATCCTTCTTCTACTGTAGGCATTAAGGGATTTTATCCTTATTTACTCTGGATCATCCTTGCGCCAAGGGGACTGATTTTGTATAAACGGTGTGTGTGGCCCCCCTGGGGGAGAATAGCGGGGCTAAATAGAGGAAATAAATGATAAACCTTAAAATTCCTTCTTCTTCCAGAGGGATTAAAGGATTTCATCACAATTTGGTTTGAAGCATCCTTGGCAAAAGGGACTCGTTTTTGTATAAACAGTGAGTGTGGCCCCCCTTGGGGCAGGGGGCGGGGCCAAATAGGGGAAATAGAGTTAAAACCTTTAAAATCCTTCTTTTACCATAGAGATTAATGGATTTTATCCGGATTTAGTCTGGAGCATCCTTGGCCTTGGGCAAAAAGAAATCAATTTTGTATAAACGGTGAGTGTGCCCCCCCCCCCCACTTCCCCTCTTGGGGCAGAGGGGAACATAGCAAATTCATCAAAATTCTTCTTCTGCTGTAGAAATGACAGGATTTTGTCAAAATTTGGTATAAAGGGGAATCAATATTGTATAAACGGCGGCCCCCTCCCCCTCGGGGGCAGAGAGGCGGGCCCAATAAGGGATATAGAGGAATAGCTTTAATATGTTTTTACTTCCATTAGGATGAAGGTATTTGGACCAAATTTGAACAGTAGCATCATATTGGGAAGGGAAAACAATTTTGTATTAATGGTGGGTATGACCCCCTCGGACATGAGAGTTTGGGCCCAATAGGGGTAATTTAGCAAATTCTTTAAAATTCTTCTTCTTCTTCTGAAGGAATGACAGGATTTTTGTCCATATTCGGTCTAAAAAATCCTTGGGTGAAGGGGAACTAATTTTGTATCAACTCCCCTGGGGGCAGAGTGGCCGGGCCCAATAGTGGAAACAAAACAAATTCTTCAAATTCCTCCTTTTCCTATAGGAAAAACAGGATTTTGTTTGATCGCATATAAATATAACCCCTGACTAACCATGTAATACATGTACAGCAACATCTGGCTATTTAAACTTCAATTTTGCCAACATTTCCAGGTGAGCGATACAGGCCCTCTGGGCCCCTTGTTTTGTTTACTGTTTTAATGTAACTGCAAATTGTCTTTTTTTTGTTTTCAATTTAAACACTCAAAAAATCGTTGGCAGGATCTGTTGTTTCATTGTTAATTAGTTGACATATACAATCACACTAATATTGGAGTTAATTTTGTTGTTAGTCATTATATATCTGTGTAATGTTGTATACTATTTTTGTGTCGATATTTCCAACATATTAACAGGAGCTTTCTTAATAGATTCCTCGTAGTCACAAATGTAGAAGTACAAATGGATATAGAGGATATTAAATGGTGTCTTCAGTAATAACAAATATATTTTACGAGTGTGGCTAATATATTGATATTTTTTTTAGTAAAAAATATCAAAATATTCGCAACACGTGTGAAACATATTTGTTATTACTGAAGATACCATTACATTTTCTATTTATTACATTTTTAAGCATAAAACATGGAAAAATGTAATGCGTTAAAAAAGGGCGGGAATCAGAAGCGTATGAATTAGCGCCATATTCTAATGACGTCACGCTTGACAACAAGGCTGCGCGCCATTTTGAATGGGATACTCAATGCAATTCCGACGTGTTTTTCTATTTCCTGGTATGCTTGCTAAAAAAGTGTTATTAATTGTATATTTATGTAAATACTTAAGTGTGTGTACCAAACATTTGCCATAACAACCACTTATTCTACCGTCGCCTCATTTGACTTTGAACAAAAAATCGTTGCCTTGGAATGCAGCGAATAGAGGAAACCTTTATGATTGGTCAATACCAAAAAGTGGTATTTGCACAGTGTGAAAATATCACTTTTGATATCTGTCACAGTGTGAAAGATATCAGTTTTATTAAGTTGATGGAATCCGATATTTCACTGACAACAATGTAATAAATATAACCATTTGATTTAATTATTGTAACTGTCATAAAGGGACCGCTTAGGCCAAGTGGTTTAAGCGTTTGACATTCTGTTATCACTAGCCCACCATGACTGTCGCGGGTTCGATACCTACATGTACGTAGGGCAGTCGCCAGGTACTGGCCATACATGAAGTCGGTGGGTTTTTTCCGGGAACTCCGGCTTTCCTCCACCATCTTAACATGGCATGTCCTTAATTGACCATAGCCGTTTTTTTTTCATTTTTGTAATTCACCAGCATGTTTCAAATTAACAAATCGTCTCCTCTCTCCTATCTTTTTAGAATCCTGCTCCTTGAGTATTACTGAAGGGGTTTAACCAAAATTGTTCTAAAGTGTCCCTCGACCAATATAATTCAATATTATATAAATGAAGGGTCTGATCTCCCCCAAAATAGAGGGTCGGGACCGAATAGGGGAAATGTCGGAAACTTTACAATCATACTCCCTGAGTATTACTTAAAGGATTTTAATCAAAATTGTTCTAAAGTGTTCAATATATTGCAATATCAAAATTTTGGCGATACCCAACCCTAAATTCTATAACATGGGTAAAGGGATTATGATCTAAATTTGTTTAATGTACTTTTTGACTAAAAAGGAACTCCATGTTGTATACAAGAAATGTGTTTGTTGAAGTTTTGTGATAAATGGAAAAATGTCATTATTTGTTAAAACATTATACCTGGTCTGGAATCAATAATATATCATTCAATGAATTTAAGAAAATAAATCCAAAAATGTAAGCTGATGAACGACCTTTACGAGATGCACCTAACTGCAATTATTTTATAAAATGGGTCAGATAAACAAAAAAAATCAGCGGAGGCTTGGTAACCAGCTTACAACAGTTTTTAAGGATGGACCTGTATTTCCTCTTACTGTGTCTGGAAATTTCCATTTCCAGAAAAATAAACACGTCCGCATTTCGTACACGAATAACATGGGAGGAGCTTTAAGAAAAATATTTGATCTTATCTGAATACAAGAAATACATAAAATTGTTATCGAATACCGAATATCGTTTATTATTAGCATGTGCTAACAGAAAGTTAAATATAATTGCTCTGGATTTTCATTCGAAGCAAACGAGTATATCGGTAGGTACAAATAAAAAAGTGACATAAATAAAAACATCACAAATTTCTATTGACTTGGTCCATGGTCCAGGATCCATTTGAAAATCCTAAGGAAAATCGATATTTTGCAGTAATAACAGAAAAAATATCAATGCATTCTTAGCATTCATGAGTCCCTTGAAATCTTAATACGTCGACATAATTCAATACATGGCTTTTATATCATTGTCTTTAATTCAATCGTACACTTAATCATTCACAAAGATTTCCATTTTGACATTTGATGTATCCGACAAAGATTAGCTGTAAAGAGGTATACATTACTGTACTACATTGCTGGACATTTTCATGGAAATGAAGGGGATTTCCTGGGGATAATGAAGAAAGAAAATGCTAGTTGACAAATCCCCCACATTCGCTAGTTTCCGGATCTTCACAAATAAAGTGATAGAAAGTGTTACTTTTAACGTAATCATCCAGTTGGTACAGACAAAAACCCTCTGCTGTTTAATAGATGGCCTAGGTGTTAACAATGAGCGATGATGGTAGAAATATTTATAATGTTACTTTAAATAATACCGACATGTTGTGTTTGATGTTCTTAAATGCTAAATATTGAAGTGGATTAATTATCTTTTTTCATCCAAGTTTTTGCTTGTTTTCTGTTTTAATCGTTCTCCAAAATGGTTTTATTTGTTTTTAATTTAAACATTGAAAAAAATCGTTGACAGGATCTGTTGTTTCATTGTTAATAAGTTGACATATACAATCACACTAGTACTGGAGTTTATTTTGTTGTTAGTCATGATATATCTGAGTAATTTTATATAATGTTTGTGTCGATCCTTCCAACAGGTTAACAGGAGTTTTGTTAATAGATCCCTCGCAGTCACACATGTACAAAAAAGTACAAATGGTTATATAACCATTTGATTAAATTTGTCATTCTGTTATCACTAGCCCACCACGACTGTCGCGGGTTCGATACCTACATGTACGTAGGGCAGTCGCCAGGTACTGGCCATACATGAAGTCGGTGGGTTTTTTCCGGGAACTCTGGATTTCCTCCCCCATCTAAACATGGCACGTTCTTTTTTCCATTTTTGTAATTCACCAGCATGTTACAAATTAACAAATCGTCTCCTCTCGTAGGAGGGCTTCCATGCACCCCACTCTCTGTAATGGCTTCCATATACCCCACTCTCTGTAATGGCTTCCATACACCCCACTCTCTGTAATGGCTTCCATACACCTCACTCTCTTTCATAAACTATCGGTTTATAACTCTCTTTTTTTTATATTATTCACAAGTATTTGTTTTTAATTTCATATCAGGCCTGCTCATATTGTTTATCCTCTACTCGCTCACCATCACATGACCATAACTGTTAATAGGACGTAAAACACGTTTGGATGACAAACCAATCTAAGCATTGAACTGTTTTTGTATGGTATTTATGATCTATTTGAATGACACAGCTTTGCAAGCAAACAACATAATGCGCGCTAGCGCATTATGATTTGTTTGCTTGCAAAGCTGTGTCATGCAAATAGATCACAAATACCATACAAAAACAGTTCAATACTTATATTAACGTCTTCTCTGCCCCTTATGTTCTTTTTTAACTTATAATTTATATTTAAAATTAAAAATGCCCGCCTTATCGACAGTCCACACAATTTCGTTCAATAGTTTAAACAGCGTATTGTCGCGTGCTGATTGGCAAACAAAGTAGTACTTTGACATTTTAACAAACACTTCAAATGTATTCCACAATCTAGTATCAATACAATTGCGTATGATATGTCTATAGGGTGATTCCAGTTTTTCAATAGAAATCTGAGCTGGAAGTTCGATTCAAAATTGTTTCGAGTTTTCCCCGGAACAAATTTCGCGCATGGATAAATACAGTGAACACCATGAATGGGACCTTGACCTCCACGAGGGAGTTATTTTTGGAAGTTAATTCGAACTTTTCTCTTTGCTCATTTTGTGAAGAATCTAGGCGTGAATGTATTTGTTGATTGTATGGGAACCCGACAACAGTCGGTAGATTCTATAACAGCATCGTTATTTGACATGTCGTCTGCAACTGAGGAACCGTGGATCCGAGACGCGTGAAACTGATAGCGTTTCAAGTGAGTGATCTTGCAACGGAGCACAAGTTCGTTACAAATGTCTGAAATGACGAATGTTTATGTGTGCTGTGACTCATATCAGTAGGTTTGTAACATATGTGTCAGTAGGTCTATAGAATATGTGTATTTCACACATTTATAACGAACCCCTGTTGATCAGTGCAGTGTGACAGACGATATTTCTGATAAATTGCATGAGCGTTAAGATTGTTTCCATTGCCGGCATTGGTGATTTCAACCGATGAGATTTTGTACGATATTGCAGACCTTGGTCTTGTTTTCGTTGTAATAAAAGTGTTTTTTTAATTTTATTTTTTATTTTGCACATACATTTTCAATGACATTATCAAATCTCACAATGCCCAGCGATATTTCAGCAGCCGTCATGTTTATTTATATTGGATATTGTAGTTCCGGTCAGTGTTGTAATTAATACGCTAAGAATTGTGTCTCGTGCGGCATGGTAAATATGTCTCGTGCGGCATGGGAATTAAAGTCCCATCAACGACACAGCTTTCAAAGAGGTTATATAGTGACAATGCCATGCAAATGTATATATATCCTTGTTAAGTATCATCTTTCATCAGATATATGATTACATTGTTGTATCTGTCTTAAAGCGGCCGCGGTGGCCAAGTGGTTTATAAACGTTATTACGGCAAAGTATCGATATTCCTTAGGATTTGCAAATCGACCATGGACCAAGTCAATAGAACATTTTAATGTTTGTATTTATGTATGTTTTTTATTTGTACTTACTTGCGAGAGTACGTTTTTATAAATATAATCCAATAACATTGCTATTTATTTTACTGTAATTTTGTCTCTCTGACACAGGTGACAATCCGTACAAATTAGGGATGTTGGTCATCGCTTTCGTCTACATTAATTCCCCAAGCATTCGTATAGATGATGTAATTTAGCAAAAGCCTCGCAATTGATGTCAGAAATAATTTAGGTTCCATAGATTTTGAGATTAACGCTAGACAAACATCGCCTACTAAGGAAACCTTAGACATTTTTGACACTTTCGTTTGTGTGAACGTTTTTGTTTTTGTTTGTAAGTTGGTTTTGTTGTTTTGTTTTTGTTTTTGTTTCCGTTAAACTGCAAATCATTAAAATGAGATCAAGATGATACTAAACAATTCCGTAATTCTTAACCTTTTCGTCATGTTGATAAATATGGATTATGAAAAGTTCTTTTTACACAACTAATAAGATTGTTTTTGTGGCGTCACATGAACAATCTTATAGCTTTTTATTTCTATCAGTGTAAACATTTTAATCCTGATCATAATTATGGATATATCGATAAACACCTTGTCTAAATTACATTGTTAGATCATCTAACCGCTGGCCATTTCAAACTTTTAGAGTTGTCTGAAATGTAGGCGGATCCTATCATAGAACATAAGTGTATTTCACCCACAACCACTATAGGTTTCCTAACTGCCGATGCATAGGATAAACCTATAAGGAGTTGGTAAACATTTTTGGTTACCCACTAGTGAGAAACACCCTTGACGTGATTTCATTGGTCAATTTTTTAATTATGACGTCACGTAACAATGCTTTGCGACCTCATCTTCCATTGTGACGCCATGTTTCAAGCAATTGCATCCCCCCCCCCCACTCGTCGGAAGCCGACGTAGTGTATTTTCAAGGGAAACATATGGCTTTACAGATAAATTATGAACGTTGGGGGAGAAAAAGGACCCCAAACTCGTGATGGTAGGTTATCTTGTGCATCTAACTCTCGTTAGTTAATTTTCAAATCGTAAACGACACTCGGTAAACCTCCTGTCTTTATACAATTCGAAAACTGACTAACTCGAGCTAGATCAACATGATAACCAACTATCACCCGTTGGGGAACCCCTTTGTAAACAAGTATCTTTAGATTGGTTGTGACTTATAAATTATTTGGAAACATTAGGAGGCACGTTCTGATGAATCTTTTCTTGGTATGCAGTATTTTTTATCATTTTATACTTGCGGCACGAAAGCAAACAGGTTGATTGGAATAACATGAATATTACAGTGAACTATTTTGAACTTGTGCTCTAGATGTACAGCCATATTGTTACATACAAGTTGTTGGTATGCACGTTTATCCATGAGTCCCGGGTTGGCACTCCAAGCATGTAAAGTTACTTCAATTCTTAATGCGATTACGAAATATTATTTCTTGGCTGATACCGGTGGTAAATGTGTTCTCATAATAGAATACAGACGTATGTCGATATAATCTAGCGTGTACACTATATACTTTAAGTGTCGATACCTGACTGAATGTTTAGCAAAAGTCGAACTAATTATAATACACTAGTTAAAACTTTATAGATACCTTTGTTTAATGTGTATGAATAATCGTGTATGAAGTTATGAATAATGTCATGTGTGTTTTGTCTTGGCTTGTAAAGAAACAAAAAAAAAAAACCCCACAAAAACATTTTCATCTGAAGAAAAACAATTTTGTTTACACTGTATTTGGCCTTGTTTTGTGTCAAATAAACATGTTTGGACTATACGGCGAAATAATGACCATGCACCAGGATATAAACAGGATAAAGCAATAAAAGTCATTTTACTGCTGTACCTTTATGCACTAATACAACCAATAAAAATGTTTGATGGTACAGCGTACAATTCTATTGGTTTAAGATTTTGATTTTAGTCCAGGTTAATCCGTCATGTCATTTTTTTAAAGTATACATTAAACTTAGAGCATAATGGTCCTTAATATGACTGCGTGGAATTTGGCCAGATTTTGATGGAGTATATATAGGCAATGGGAACCCTCGGAGAGAAAAAGAGGTGCGGCCAATAAGGAGATTTTAGGTAATCTTTTTAGAATCCTGCTCCTTGAGTATTACTGAAGGGGTTTTAATCAAAATTGTTCTAAAGTGTCGTTGGACCAATATAATTCAATATTATATAAATGAAGGGCCTGATCTCCCCAAAGAAAGAGGGTCGGGACCGAATATGGGACATTTAGATGAGTTTGTTAAATCCAATATCTTGAATAGGGTTGTGTGTGTGTACTATCATCGTAATATCGGTGATATCGGAAATAGTTTTTTGACGATGACATATCGCGATGTTACTATCGAATATCGACTTTAAAGATGTTAAGAGAAAGCAGTAACAACTTAAAATATGTTGAATGTACCGTACATTTTTGTTATGTTGTTGATAATAAACAAATAACTATTCCAAGGCATTTTTCTTTTTGTTTTTAAACTTTTATTGAACTTAAACAAATGTTTTAAAAGTTTGCAATTTATTGCAATAAATATTGCAATGATTAAAGGAATATTACAATATATTGCAATATCAAAATCTTGGCGATACCCAACCCTAAATTCTATAACATTGGTAAAGGGATTATGATCTAAATTTGTTAAATGTACTCTTTGACTAAAAGGGGACCTCCATGTTGTATACATGAACTGTGTATGTTAAAGGGGAAAAGTAATCAAGAAGAATTTTAAGAGTTTATACTTTATTTTGAGATTGATAGCACACATACTCATCTTTACATTGCGTTGGGATGTCAAGTTTTGTGATAAATGGAAAAATGTCATTATTTTTTAAAACATTATACCTGGTCTGGAATCAATAATATATCATTCATTGAATTTAAGGAAATATGTCAAAAAATGTAAGCTGATGAACGACCTTTACGAGATACACTTAAGGTGGCTCCACACTTTCGCAATTAACCAGCAAAATTCGTTGAAACTTTCATATAATGGTTATGCAACTATGTAGAGTTAATTTTATGAAAATCTAAACATTCCGATAGTTTGGGGAATTTTTTGGAAAAAATACCAAAAAATTGAATTTTCGCCACTTTTAATATTTTCCGGGTTTTTTTGTGTGTGGCATTGTTCGGAACAATAAAAACAATAAAAAAATGAAAAGAAGCATTTATAATTAATCCTACAAATATTTTATTTATCGCAAAATATGTAACACATGTTACACAAAGTGTTTTTTATTGAATTTGAACGGATAAAAGTGATTATCTACAAGCTAAAAGCAAACAGGACACACAGATCTATACATATAGAGTGGGAAATTGAACAAAATATACACAATGGCTTTATAATTAATTTATTTTACATTTTACAATCACTTTGATCCGGGTGAGAGTTATCTTCCTTGAAAAAAATCGGAACTTTTTGCAGAGGGATGACATTTACACAATGACAGTTGTCTCTGTTTACATATAACAAATGATGGAAATAAATCAAAAATATGATATCAAAATTATCAATTTATTGTTCTTTAATGGAACCAAATTACCCTCAGTCATGTACACTTTGGACATCATTCCACAGTCCGCTAACTCACGGTATATTTATAATTACATGTCAGGTACATATGTGACCAGAGGCTATCGCATGGTATGCCGTTCTCACGTGCCCTCACACATGCATTTCATAGGTATCTTGATATTTTACAAAACATTATTTTCACAGAGTAAGTAGACTACATTTGTAAACACGATTTAATCGACAGAGCGAAACTCCCTCAGCTTATGAACTCGTGTAAGCACGTGATATGCACATATGAGGTTGGTACGTCCGCATTCCATGTGTTTCCTATATGACCTTCTTGAGGTCGTCTGGTCTCATGTCACTGTCTTCCCGTGAGTCTGTTTATGTCAATGAATTGGAAAGCTTTATTCCTGAAGTACGTGTGATTATACATTTCCCGGTAAAATCTCGATATCGGGTGTTGACATATCATCGGCACGCACGTGTACTATTGTTTACCAGGGGCCTGTTCGTTTATGCGGAACAACCGGTTTGACCGTTTATAAATGTAACAATTCCGGGTATAAATCCTGGCGGACCTACAAATGTGTATGCAAGACTTGCAAGGCTTTCTCAAGGCTCGCCTGAAAGCAGCATCAGATAACTAGGTCCTACCTTATTTAATAAACGAACAACAGTGGTCCGATCGGTTTGACCGTTTAAACGCAAACGGCCCAGGTGTTACTATAATTTGCACTACGATATTGAATACCCGATACGCAAAACGGAAATGACGACACGGTGTACATGCACATTTCGATCAAGATAATTGAGTCCGAGCTGTACTTTTTCCGGAAGTACGTCACGAAAATGGACGCTGATGACGATGTGTCGAGCCACCTTAACTGGAATTATTTTATAAAATGGGTCAGATAAACAGAAAAAATCAGCGGAGGCTGGGTAACCAGCAATACAACAGTTTTTAAGGATGGACCTGTATTTCTTCTTACTGTGTCTGGAAATTTTCATTTCCAGAAAAATAAACACGTCCGCATTTCGTACACGAATAACATGGGAGGAGCTTTAAGGCGTGGTAACTGTCAGAATCAGAGGTAGTATAATTCATTCTTCATTCAGTTAACGAGTGTAGTGTTGACGCTTGTGTTTTTCAGTACGAATTTAAGTCAACTTTTATTAACTACGACGTCAATAACCTTTGACCGGACAAGGTGACCCGCTGATTAAATTACCTGGATGGAATATCAGTCGTTTGTCGGAGAAAACGTGCGTAATTGTATCAGTTACGAAAGGATTGTCATAATTTCAAAAAATATTTGATCTTATCTGAATACAAGAAATACATAAAATTGGTATCGAATACCGAATATCGTTTATTGTAAGCATGTGCTTACAGAAAGTTAAATATGATTGCTCTGGATTCTCGCTGGAAAGCAAACAAGTATATCGGTAAGTACAAATAAAAAAGAGACATAAATAAAAAAACATTACAATTTTCTATTGACTTGGTCTATGGTCCAGGATCCATTTGAAAATCTTAAGGAAAATCGATATTTTGCAGTAATAACAGAAAAAAAATATCAATGCATTCTTAGCATTCACGAGTCCTTTGAAATCTTAATACGTCGACATAATTCAATACATGGCTTTTATATTATTGTCTTTAATTCAATCGTACACGTAATAATCCAGAAAAAAATCTATTTTTGACATTTGATGTATCAGACAAAGATTAGCTGTAAAGAGGTATACATTAATGTACTACGTTGCTGGACATTTTCATGGAAATGAGGGGGATTTCTTGGGGATAAAGAAGTCAGAAGATGCTAGTTGACAAATCCCCCACATTCGCTAGTTTCCGGATCTTTACAAATAAAGTGATAGAAAGTGTTACTTTTAACGTAATCATCCAGTTGGTACAGACAAAAACCCTCTGCTGTTTAATAGATGGCCTAGGTGTTAACAATGAGCGATGGCAGTAGAAATATTTATAATGTTACTTTAAATAATACCGACATGGTGTGTTTGATGATCTTAAATGCGAAATACTGAAGTGGATTAATTATCTTCTTTCATCCAAGTTTTTGCTTGTTTTCTGTTTTAATCGTACTCCAAAATGTTTTTTTGTTTTTCATTTAAACATTGAAAAAAATCGTTGACAGGATCTGTTGTTTCATTGTTAATATGTTGACATATACAATCACACTAGTACTGGAGTTAATTTTGTTGTTAGTCATTATATATCTGAGTAATTTTATATAATGTTTGTGTCGATCCTTCCAACAGGTTAACAGGAGTTTTCTTAATTGATCCCTCGTAGTCACACATGTAGAAGTACAAATGGATATATACCCATTTGATTTAATTATTGTATCTGTCATAAAAGTACCGCCGTTGCTAAGTGGTTAAAGCGTTTGACATTCTGTTATCGCTAGCCCACCACGACTGTCGCGGGTTCGATACCTACGTGGGGCAGTCGCCAGGTACTGGTCATACATGAAGTCGGTGAGTTTTTTCCGGGAACTCTGGATTTCCTCCCCCATCTAAACCTGGCACGTCCTTACATGACCATAACTGTTAATAGGACGTAAAACAAGTTTGGATGACAAACCAATCTGTCATAAAGTTATATCGTTGTTAAGTATCATCTTTCATCAGATATATGATTACATTGTGGTATCTGTCTTAAAGCGGCCGCGGTGGCCAAGTGGTTTATAAACGTTATTACGGCAAAGTATCGATATTTTTTAGGATTTGCAAATCGACCATGGACCAAGTGAATAGAACATTATAATGTTTGTATTTATGTATGTTTTTTATTTGTACTTACTTGCGAGAGTACGTTTTTATAGAAATAAACCAATAATATTGCTATTTTTTTTATTGTATATTGGTCCCTCTGACACAGATGAAAATCCAGACAAATTAGGGATGTTGGTCATAGTTTTTGTCTACATTAATTCCCCAAGCATTCGTATAGATGATGTAATTTAGCAAAAGCTTCGTAATTGATGTCAGAAATAATTTAGGTTCCATAGATTTTGAGATTAACGCTAAAAAACATCGCCTACTAAGGAAACCTTAGACATTTTTGACACTTTCGTTTGTGTGAACGTTTTTGTTTCTGTTTGTAAGTTTGTTTTGTTGTTTTGTTTTTGTTTTTGTTTTCGTTTAACTGCACATCTTTAAAATGAGATCAAGATGATACTAAACAATTCCGTAATTCTTAACCTTTTCGTCATGTTGATAAATATGGATTATGAAAAGTTCTTTTTACACAACTAATAAGATTGTTTTTGTGGCGTCACATGAACAATCTTATATTGGTTGTGTAAATGGAACTTTTCATTATAATATTTCAAGATGCATTTGAGGATATTCATTTATTTAAACTTTTGATATCAACAAAGGTGACTTTTGTGATTAATTTATAACAGCCAACCACTGCATCCGCCATCCGTACGTCGACTGGATATAAAAGCGAGTGCTGGTTATTGGCAATCATGAAAACTCGTATAATCCTTTTAAAATGAAGCACACTTTTTATTTTTATCAGTGTGAACATTTTAATCCTTATCATAATTATGGATATGTCGAAAAACACCCTGTCAAAATTACATTGTTGATCCATCGAACCGATTGTCATTTCAAACTTTTAGAGGTGTCTGAAACTGAATGTCATCCTCGATATCCAGGGGTTAAGCTCACTTTTGCTCTCTTCACCCCTGGAATATGACATAGCAAAACCGAAGGCTCAATTTGCACCACCTTGTAGATAAGACGAGAAGACCAGTTTGTTCATCTGATGTACATCAACAGAATCTCGCGGTCGCGTAACGGTAACAATTGACAAGGGACAAGTATCAGCCTAGTGAGTGGTCAGTTGTTTTTTACCTGACACCAATCAAACAACTATCTTCGTGCCTTCAATTTTGCTTTGACATATGCCAGGGTTGTAGAGAGCGAAAGTGAGCGTAGCCACTGGATATCGAGGATGACTGAATGTTTAGCAAAAGTCGAACTAATTGTAATTTCCATAAGTTCTAGCCTTTAGTTGCTTAACGTCTTCAGTTGCTCAATTTGAGTTGGTCTTTTTGAAGAAATCTTAACATAAACGGCTTTTTGACAAAATGCATCTTCAGAAACTATCCTGCGTTATCACTATTTTAACTTTGGCACCTACACAAAAACACTAGTCCCGACGCTCCAGATCACAGAGGATTTAATGGACGTCTGCAGGGTTTTCTTGTATTTTTGTTTGTCGTTCAGGACGTAACTGATCATGAGGAAGGCATCTTTTTACGTGTCGTACATTTTGACATCATAATAAAATTAGATCTGAACGAAGTTTTCATGCCTGTATGTATATAATGTTATGAACTTAAAACACTCCATGTGTTTATTTTATTAAAATTGAATAGATAGTATAATTATACAACGATTAACTCCTCATTCCTTTGTTGTATAATTTCCCTTAGCAACGAGAGATAGTGTTGCCTCTCGCCCTTGCGACTATACGTCAGACTAACAAAACCCTAAGCTCTGCTACATAATTTTCTCTAATTCTTCAAAGGAAAATAGTTGCTATCAGTTTTGGATTTTAAAGATTTTAAAGCATTTTTTTTATTACTGTCTTTTCTAACGCGGTTCAAAGTATACTTACCGCATAGGAGTATGGTTTCCTGTTTCTCGGACAATTCGGTTTCAGTGTAACCTACAGCATGGTCAGTCATTCTGTTCATTTTGATTTTACCTTTTAACGTACACATGTGTTATCGTTAACGAGCTTCGCCACGCTCTTATGAAAGATTACACTATAGATTCTCACTTAATTATCTTAATGATGTAGCTATTCAGACACATTGATCGATACACTGTAGGTCTATAACGTATCAATTATTTATATCTATAACGTCACATTGATTGGTGTATCTATAACGTAACAATGGTTTATATCTAAAAAGTCACATTGATCAGTATATCTTTGACGTCACATTAATTGGTATATATATAACGTCACATTGATTGGTGTTTCTATAACGTAACAATGATTTATATATATATCATATCAATTATCTATATCTATAACGTCACATTGATTGGTTTATATTAACGTAACAATGATATATAGATATAACGTCACCTTTATCAGTATATCTTTGACGTCACATTGATCGATATATCTATAACGTCACATTGTTTGGTATATCTGTAACGTCGCATTGTTTGGTATATCTATAACGTCACATTGTTAGGTATATCTATAACGTCACATTGTTTGGTATATCTATAGCGTCACATTGTTAGGTATGTCTATAACGTCACATTGTTTGGTATATCTATAACGTCACACTGTTGGTATATCTATAGCGTTACATTGTTAGGTATATCTATAACGTCACATTGTTAGGTATATCTATAACGTCACATTGTTTGATATATCTATAACGTCACATTGTTTGATATATTTTTAACTTCACATTAATCAGTATCTCTTAAACCATCCATGTATTGGTATATCTATAAAGTCACATTTGCTGGTGTATATATCACGTCACATTGATTGGAATATCTATAAAGTTACGTTGTTAGGTATATTTATAACGTCACATTGTTAGGTATATCTATAGCGTCACATTGTTAGGTATGTCTATAACGTCACATTGTTAGGTATATCTATAACGTCACATTTATTGGTTTATCTACAACGTCACTTTTATTGGTATTTCTATAACGTCACGTTATTTGGTTTATCTATAACGTCACATTAATTGGTATATCATAATGACACATTAATTCAAATAATTAATAAACTGATATATCTATAACTTTACATTAATTAGAATATCTTTAATATCACATTGATCTGTATATGTATAACGACACATTGATTGAAAATTATATAACGACTCATTGATTTGTATGTCTATGACGTCACATTTATTAGTGTATCTATAACGTAACATTGATCTGTATATTGACAACATCACATTGATTCGTATATCTGTATCGGAACATTGATCTGTATAATTATAACCACACACTGACTGATATATCTTTAATGTCACATTCATCTGTAAATCTATAACGTCACATTGTTTGGTAAGTCTATAATGTCATATTGTTTCGTATATCTGTAACGTCACATTGTTTGGTAAATCTGTAATGTCACATTGGTTGGTATATAGGTACAGTCACATTGATTGGTATATCTATATTGTAACATTGACTTGAATGTATTACGACACATTGGTTGGTATATCTATATTGTAACATTGACTTGTATGTATAACGACACATTGGTTGGTATATCTATATCATCACATTAATTGGTATGATGAGATAAGTACAACATGAGAAATACAAGTATATGATTGCACGCCCATTACAATAGTTAGATATATTATGTCGTTCTCACCAAATGATAGCAACCTACTGTACTCATATTTTGGTTTTGGCCATACTTAAAGATTCGTTCTAGGAGTCCAGGGAACAGATCCTCCTGGTTTAAAGGGAGGCATCATGATTTCTCATCCGGGTTGTTTTGCATGTTTTTGCGTATGTTGTTATTCTATTTGTTTAAACTTTTAGTGGAAGTTTTACATTTATCGGGAAACAATACTCACTCCAGCATTACTTGTTTGAGGCCTAACATTACATATTAATTAGTAAAAGCGTACTGTTTTACTATACAGATAACAGGGCTATATAATGATTTACCTCAAATAAAATCTATTATTTGCATAAATTTATACAGAATAATAACAAAATTATGTTTTTAAGAAAGGTGTTTTAATGATCAAATTTAAAGAAAAATATTAATCTTTATTTGGATTCTTGCAAATAAAAATGGATTGTCAAATAAAGAAGAGGTAATTCACTGAAGTAGATCACATCTAACAACATCAAACACTGTGTCTATGTTATTTTAAAGAACAATGTAAAATTACGAAGATATTTCTACCACAATTCCCCATTTTAATCAACACCAGGCCATCCATAAAACAGCAGAAATATCTTCACTAAGCAAACAATAACGTTTAACACAACATTTTCGGTCACTTTGATTGGTTAAGATATAAAACAATAAAATATGGAGATTGACATTTGTCCTCCATCGATAAAATTATCGTTGATGACGAACGATAATGGAGTCCTAATTTTTACACAAGTCGTTTGTTTTACCAACGATCACAACTGATGAACAAAATGGATTATTTGAGGGTAAAATTTGGGTAAAGTACAGTGTTATAAGCTGTGTGATTTGTTAATGTTAATTAGCAAAATATCACACCTCACACACACTTCGTTTAACTCTTTAATAAAGCGAGAATGCCATAATCAATGATGTTAGAAAGAAACTCCACAACTATAGGTGCTTTTGTTTATTACGTCCATCTTAATCAAGTTGATAACTTTTAAAATAAAATAAAATCAGTTGCTTAAGTAACCTTTGAAATTGTTTTATTGACAAATTCATGTAAAATAAATATGACAAAGAATTGTCACTGCCTGCTACCTCTATATCACAGCGTCAGTACAAATAAGAGGCAGATTGTAATATCAACATCGATACTGGCGGACAACAGTAACCGAAGAAAATCAACATAAAGGACATACTACATGGATGTCAATAAAAACCCGGATTTAAAGCGATGTGCTAGAACAGAGTAAACATTTCCAGTATTCCTCTGTCAGCCATGCTAATACATATGGTATGAAACACATTGAAGTAAATTTGCCAGGAATTCAATTTAATCAATATACATGTTATATTTAGTTTTAAAATATACAATACTATAAAAAGGCTTATCACAATGAAGAACAGACACGAAGTAACAAGGGAAAAGTCCCAATGACTGGCTCGTAGTATTTTCCTGCAGTGTGATCTCCTATCAATGCAGAGGTGTTGGCTATATCATTCCCACTCCTGAATAGAAAGGTAGGTAGGTGTCGTTGTTTATTGTCAGGAATATTTATACAGCAATGTAGCGAAAATTTACCCGAGACATATTAAATAAGTGATCTTTATAAGAACAGTGTGACGGATTTCTTTCTAGTGTTTAGTAGTTGTGAGTAAGATGATACTGTTTGACGTATCGAGCTTGGTCCGTGTCGCCGCTAGGGTCGCTAGCGTCGGCTGGAATGTTGTCGAATACTTTCCATGCAGACTCCTGTGCGCTGGCACTGCAAGACAAGGACCTTGTCTGATCAAGACTGTCGTGGAGTACGCCATAATGCAGGAATAAGTTGCACATCTCCTTCAAGTGAGTGAACCTATACAGACGGAATGTTTGATGTAAGTAACGGATATGACAAATATTGAGTTTAAGGCATTTTTTTAAAGGTATATATAAACTATTGTTGTCTGTGAGAGTAGATATGTGAGAATTTAAAAAAATATCTATTAAAATATATTCGAGGATATTTTTGACGGTTGTTAAAATCTGCGAATTGACAAAATGAGTAAATCAAAATTTATTATAGATATTTTAGGGTTTAAAAAAAAAATGATGTACATTTATGATTTTCGTAATGTTTAATAATAATTTTGCACCTACATTCATAGAATTTTAGTTTTGAGTTTCAATAATTTTTAACAAATGTGCCAGGTAAATTCGTCATGAACACTTACCCCATGGGTATTTGTGAGTCTCCTGTATTACGATACGTGCATCTCGATGCCTGAAACAGGTAATTAATTGATATAGTTAAAATATATTGTTGATATGTCTTGTTAATAAAATGACACTATTTAAGCTTTATTTGACGTAAGATATATACATTGAAAAAACGTAAAAACCCATGATTTCAATTATAAAAGAAATTATATGAAAATAGATATATTATTTTTTTTTATTCTTAATCATTCAATAATTTGATATAAATCACAACTTACGATTATATCTCCTGGTTGAAGCCACATGTTTCTATCTGTGACGTCAAACAATACCTGTAATATTCATGAAAAAACCGTTGAAGCTGTGAAAAATAAAATAGCTGAAAAGCTTACACATAAGTGCTACTGGTGGACGGGAGATACATGGTGCTACGTGTGAACGGGTGATACATTAAATATTTCGTTTGATTGTTCTCTCTGTCTTCAAACTGCTTTTTAATGGGTCTTTTTATTACAAGGTTACATTATAACAAAACGTGGAGGCTCGTCCAGAGATAGGAAAGGAATTGGAATAGCGATGTGACTGATAAAAAAGAAACGTCTGTTTCACAGATAAAGTATTGAGGACGGGCATACTTTGAGCAACAGTTTTTTTTTTATTATTTCGAGTTTATTCAAATCGGTGTTTTTTTAAAATCTGAAGTAACGATACGTCTATCGGTGAAAAACGAGCTATGTCCCCAAAGGAAACACCATAGAGTAAAAACTCTTCTCAATTGTATGCTATGTTTTACGATATGTAAGTATGTCAAGAAACAAACATTTCATAATTAAACTACTGAAGGAGGGAGACATCATTAAATGGAAAATGCCTCAAAGAGTGACAGTGCAAAATATTATATAAATATTCAAACAAGATACAAGGAGCGTTTTATGCGCCATGCTTTTTTACATAGACTTAATAATTTGTCCAACTTATAAAGGTTCTTGTAAATAGTAGAATGTAAATAACTAATACCATGTTGGTTTCAATTTGTTTTGTTTTGTTACTGGTATGAAAATATAAAAAAGTAGAGGACTTTGCATAAAATAATTTTGATATCTTCGGGGTGACACTGGGCAATATCAACCGGTATTGAAAATATACGTTATACAGTGAAAAACACATGACGTCAAAGAAACATTTTAATTCTAAAACATTAAACATTGGAGGCACGGTAGTCTAGCGGTATGACGCCTGGTGCGTGACCGAAGGGTTGCGGGTTCGAGTAACGGAACGGCACAGCGTTGTATCTTTGAGCAAGATACTTTACTCCGCTTGTTCCAGTCTAATCAGCTGTAAATGAGTACGTGGATTGGAAGTACTAGATTTAGTGAATGCTAGCTGTAAGCGTCAAAATGGCAGCACCGGCTGTATGCTCCCCAGGGAGTTGAGAAAGATATTGACTGGTTACAAAGGCCCTTATAACCACGGATAATAACTTGTGAACATTGTTGAGACGACCTACGAGCTAGGTTGTGATAAAGCGGTATATAATAAACTCGAATAATAATAATAATTATTATTATAATTGAACTCACCAGAGGGTACAATGGATCACCACGTCCAATCTCAATCCACTCGCCGTTCCTAACAATGTAGCCCGATTGTGCTATACCTAGAAAATAAAATATATGATATCATAGAAAACAAACACAAATAGACGGACTTGCATATTATTTAGGTTATTTGCATTTGTGGCGAAATGTACTGTAATCCTACCTATCGCATGCCTCAAAAAATAAATTGTTTACTCATAAGCTATTATTCGAGATTTTCGAAAAGTATCAAAATCATTTTGTGTTAATCACTTCATCCCTGATTTTGAATAAGGTTTATCTTTCCATTAATTAAAGATGTTGTTTGATCATTATCAGGTCACATGTCAATACGTAATTATACTAACCTCTGCTGTGTGTATGTAAACCATATGACAAAATAGGTGAGGGCTTGGTCATGTTCCATTCACACGCAACATCAGCAGTGAAATCTGAGGGTAAAATATATTTAGTCAGACGGTTCCCTCCAGACTGATTGTTGCAAAGGAATTGCACTTGTATTGCATATATACTATCAATAGTATACTTATAAACTCTAGCTTCATGAATATAAAACAAACAAATTCTTCAATGATTTATATTTCCAATAACTGAATACCTAATATGCATTCACTGCGATTATAAGAAGAAGAACTTAAATCTGATCAAAATAATGTTAGAATTGTCTGTACTTGTATTGATAATGATTTATATAATACCCACATGTCCGGTGACACGTAGTATTGTAATTCATTGGAAATTCTACTCACTCTCCACATGAGCAGGGACAAAGCCACCGACAGAGTATATACCAATAGCAGCATCTAGCGGTGGTCTGTTAAAAAGATAAAACATTGTACATTAGATTTATATTTCAGGATTACATATCAAATTTCTCAACTGTCTTTGTATTTATATGTGCAAATTCGTTAAAAAAAGTTATGCTCTGTTTATAGTGACCAGCTTTATACTCGGAAGTTTTTTTAAGAAAAGTACCAAACAAACTATTGATGTTGTTATATAATGTGACTCTTCAAACAAAACAATTGCCTGTCAACAAAGTTTTGAAGTGATAATGGGTCATATGAATTCACGATCGTTTATGAAACATAATTATAACCAAATTAACGACAAAGGGAATTAATATATAATTTATTGAAATATCATTGGTGATATATAAATTGTCTTAGGTCATAACATCATACAAAATAAATACCTTGTGGTTTTTATTTTCAACCGTAAATGTGCGAAGTCTGCCGCTCGTTCATCTGAAAGACAAACAATCGGTTTATATGCAAATGAAAGTTTTTTCTGAACAAGGATATCTTTAACTCAATCCTACGCTACCAAATTGTCCGGTGAAAGTCGACGAACACAGACAATGTGTTATTACAGAGAAGAATTTGACTCTTAAACGCATATGCTTGTATACATATATTTACACACATATATTAATTAGGAATGTGAGGAAAAAATGTATTGTGAGTCGTAGCTTGGGCAGCTCATCCCCAGACAACCCACGAAAAATGTATATTCCTGAGTAATTAAATATGTTTTATAAAATAAAATAAAAAATACACATATATTCAGTTTTCTCTTTAAAATCAGCAATTTGTTTTATGAAAGTTACCAGAAGCAGTGACAAAAAATATATCTTATCAATGTCAACACATCACACATCTAGTTTATATTATACAGTATGTCAACACAGCAAACATCTAGTTTATATTATACAGTATATTACAAAGGCTTCAAATTAATTGGTTGTTCTAAAAGTAAGTGTCAAGGTTGTTTCTTTAAGAGATATATTTCGCAATAAAAATGTATTACTTACTGGAGATATCGTCTCGTCCATGGACTTGTAGGATAATGTACTTGGGTTTGTCTCCAGTGTACACCCCGGCAACTATGACAGAACAGTAAACACTCAGCATAGACACGATGTGGTGTTCATATAGATTACATTTTATATGTTAAGAATTTAGTTTCTCTTTGTCGGGGACAATCGTACAAAGATTACAGGAAGGAATGCCTTCGTATTCCTACATGTTCAACGTTATGTTAAGATCTATTAACATTTGAATGAAAGAACAATGCCAGCAATATATATTTTATGTATGACCCAACCATCCTATAAATGCACAACAGAAAATGTAACACCAGTCTATGTCTATTAACGATAAAAAATCGAAAGAGGGAACCTACTTTCTGGTAAGGTCCAGCCCGGAGCCCCGTTGGTCCAGGCATACATGACCTCCCTTTTCTGTCCTTTGCAAACACGTGAAGGCTTCATGCATTCCCTGTGATGAAAATATTAAATGATGCAAGCACACGTTAAACACTTTACTATAGGAATATGCTAAAAGTCATCTACCTCAATAATACAACACATGAAAGAAACGATTATAAACGCGCTCAATGAATACATTTTTGCTAAGTATTGTTTTTTGAATATATTTCTAGTGATTCGATGTTCATATACATTTTTGATCTCAAAACGGCGGAAATGTGATTTTCGCTGCATATGTACATGTCTGAATCGTATGAATTTTGTCGTGTTAAATTGTCCCAAATTAATTAATGAGCAGTTCGATAAATCATTTTAGTAATAAGCATACCAACTCACCAAACAGGCGAATCATCGTAGGGGGCGTCACACACACTGATGGTTATGTGATATGTGTCATCTCGTTTTCCAAGTGGTAGATATTCAACTGTTTAAACAATATATATATGAATGGTCACACACTTTTCCATTGGTAAAAGAAATAACATTGAAGAAAAAGAAATAAATGATTTTTTTGTGCAGATAGTGTATTTTCACCTATGAAGTGTCAAACTGGAAATGTAAATGTTTAAAAGTGTATGAATTTCTTAACAACAAAAAAATCAAATTACCTAAACGCCATCATTGAATTATTTTGACAGAATATTGGATTTAATTTTTGTAGTTGCGAAAGTTTATTAGTTCTGAATTGAAATAAAAAAACGGTACATTGTCAATACGTTCATAGGATTTTCACGTGGTGTTCATGTCAGCATGGAATTTTAATAAACGTATATATGTACTGTACTTACCAATATATTCGTTTGGTTTAAGTCGGAAAGCTGAGCAAGCATATTCAACTTTCTGTAAACACAGGAAAAAGAAGAAGATATGAGTATATACAGACCACAATGAGAATTATTCGATAAACTTATGCTTCTTTCTCTACATTCAACAATGATAAAACGTTAATGGAAATCAGGAAAAAAACCACCATGTATTAATTTAATACGTACGTTTTCACCGACAAAAGTACTGAGAGGGAGTCTCATATGCTGAAAATATACATCTTTGTTCTCTCCAGGTAAGTTAATCACCGGGACATCTTTGTTCCCTCCAGGTAAGTTAATCACCGGGACATCTTTGTCAGGTTGGTTGTTCTTGTTATGGTAGTTAGAAAACGCTGGCAGACCTAACGCCGTACCGATACACACAAGTGTCAACACTACACTGCCTGTCCACATCTTGCTGTTAATGTATCAACTGAATCTATCAAGAAATCAACTCCGTTTTATACCACCACTAAGCACGCCTAAGCTCCGCCCTTGCTGACCCTTTTGCAAGAAGTGACGTGCGTATGTGATCTACTCGAAATTACCAGAAACAGTTATTGGAAATACCAGTCCAACCTTATAAACTGTTGTATCCTGTTTTATAACCTAAAACAGGTCTCCACCAATGTGTTCCTGTATTACATTGACCTGTATCCCGTACAGGTGTGAAATAAAGAGTAAGTGAGTGATGAGGTGTAAAAGAGTACACATGTGTTGATGATATTCAGTTACACCAAGGAGAATTGCATAATTTCAATGTGTACGTTAAAGAACAAAACAGATAGCTTGGAGTTAAATCTTCATAAAAAATCAGATCTTCCTTTGGCAGAGATTTTTTATGATATATAATCGGATTATCTAATCTGTATTTCCCAACGTAAGGTGTTTACTGATATAAAATGCGAAGCAATTTAATGCGTTTTATATCACGTCCGGTCGTATACTGGTGTTCAGGGGATCCCAGATTTGTAGCCCTCAAAATATGTTTTGGGGGTTAAACATCATTATTAGACTGAAAATCAATATAAAAAAAATATCTTAAAAAGTACTGAAATACACACAAAACAATTAAATTAGGATTTCAAAGAAGCATTGTTAAACGCTTACATGTACCTCTAGAGACCATAATCTTACATGATGAAAAGATCAAAAGATCAAAGAAAAAGTATTTTTGTAAACGCACTAATATTCAAACACTATGCCCCTTTTGTATTATATTTGTAACTCAAAACACATATTTAAAAGAAAAACATTGCATTAAAAATAATATATCTAAAAACTTTAGGGGGAATGGGGTTGGGGTTGGGGTGGGGGTAGAGTGTGGAGGGGGTAGGCATTTGGACAATCCTTGCTGTCAAGCTATCTGTTCTTTACATATTCTAAGGTACAGGATCATTATTTTCAGTGCATATACCGAACGTGTCAATCTGATGGAAACCACAATCAAAAATAGAAAATAAAATGAAAAAATGGACATTCGAAATGAAGGCCATTCAAAATATATCAAGTAGTGGTTAAAAGACTTTTGTTTTAATTTTGTTGTATGTGTATTACTTTGTTTACATTGTTTTTTCTTTGAAATTACAACTGATTAATCATGGTGAACCAGGACCTTCAGATATCACCTTTTGTAGCTACCTGTGACAGGTGAATACATGTTATCTGTCAACTGTCAATGTGTAACACCTAACAAACGTACGAACCCAATTCAATAAATACCTGAGGTATCACCCATCCTTTGTTGTTGTGTGCATATGTTTACAAATTTTGTTTGTTTTCTTCTCCGCTTCTCATGATATTATTTACGTTTTTCTAAAATCCGGGTATCTTATAATAAAACGTCAGTTTATTATCTTGAAAATATTTTCCTAGTACAGTGAATAAATCTTTGGCGTATATATATATCAAAACGCCCCCCCCCCCCCCCCCAATAAAAATCTCGCTTTTAGTAATCTAAAATTAAAGTGTTCCCGCCATTTCTTTCGTATAAATGTCCTGCCCAATGAACAGCACTGCTAAGATCCTCAAAATTGTAAGTATTTGCTCAAGACCAAAAATATCAGGAGTGGCTGGAGTTACCCCACTGCCAGGGCCGCATTTGCACCGGTCTCTACTAAGTTGCCCTAACCCCATATTGAACCCTCCCGCAATGGATTTGCCCTCGCTCGTTGTTTTCAAAGCACCTCAGAAATACTTGCAAATCAAATATTGGCGATATTAAATCACTCATCTATATATCATCTGCATGAAGATATATAAATAACGAAAATCGATCTGCTGTCCATATTGGAATATTTAATACTTCTTTCCTTTGACTTTCTTTTCTTAGCTGTTGCAATAATGCAAAACTCTAAACAAACAAATTTCATAGATTTGTTTTGTATCTGATATTACGCCTTTCCATTTTTCAAGGAACACGAATTTTTCATTGAAATATTCTGATTTGTTAATCATTCTGTTAAAAAGTTATCATGGCGTTACACGCTGGGCAGTCGTGATATTGAAATGAAGACAGTCAGCAGAGGCCTATGGTTATCATTATGATGCTAATTTTAACAGTGATATATTGTATGTAAGTATACAATTAGGATTATGATTACATTACGAAGTACATCTTGAAGAGATTCCGCCTTTTCTCCAGTTTTAAAAGACGAAGAACATTCAAATACAGGAGAGTACAGAGGAATTAAAAGGTCTTGTAGAATAGTCGAGGATCCAATAATGAACACATTTATAAAACATCATTTTGACCTTAATTTGGTGTTCCTTTTGAAACTACATGTATTTATACTTGCACATGTCAGTTATACGCCGAAATATCTTCCTATCCATAATTATACTTTAAAGTTTATTTCATGTCGCATTTCCACTGTTTTTCATTCAATTATTCTGATGCCAATAGTGATCATATTACAAAAACATATATACACACAATTACTGTAAGATAATTTACTGCATATTTTCTCTAACATGAAGAAGCAAATGAAACAGCAAAATGCGCCTTTAAAAAGTAAATCATGTTCTTAAAATCAGAAATCGGAAAATATGCCAATATTCCGAGATGAAAATTTAGTTTTTTTTTCTTAAAGTTTGTTGAAAAATTCAGAAAGAACATTTCGTGGTATTTGAACCTGTGTTAAAATGTCTTCAGGATAACTTTTTAAAAGTAACATAAATGCATGAAATACGTACACTACATCAAAGATAACCATTATGTGTCAATGCCTACAATGTAGAAATGTAGGAATAAGAATAAACTAGATCAAAATATTTTAAATAATGTGGTATAGCTGCAGAAAATTCGAGTTGGCTTCAGTGAATGTATCGTCTACACTATTTATGATGACGCGTGCAAACATGTTGTGAACGTCAATTCGATATTTTTCAATGCAAACTACGTATACTTGGTACATATGTACGGACTAATCAGTATCAACTGATGCTATTTTGAAGCTAAGGACATATAACCCAGCACATGTACAACATGGAAACAATTTTTGAGTTCGAGAAAAATGAAAATATCAAATTATTTTGTAAATGTAGGACATCGAAGTACAGTTATCTGCCGCTAGCTACGGTACAGTAGTGGATACTTCGAATCAGAAGAATTTTATCAGAGTTTAATAAATTTACCTATTTACAAGTGGTGGACAGATACTTGGGTAGGTTACCGGTTTGTATCATATATTGTACATGAACATTGTGAACCTTGAATACGATAATATTGAAGCAATTTTAAAATATGACCTCACAAAATTCAACAGGGCCTACGGACCTGGCCGGGGTAATTGCCATGCTAGTGTACATAGCGAGTAAGGTGAGCTCATCGGTAGGTGAGAAAGTGAGTCAGACGGCCAGTAAGCCCACATACGCACAGGCTATGAGCAATACAGGTGTACTGGGTATTGATGTACGTGACAAAGATGTCACACTGGATGCCAGTAATGACAACACGATGGACGCGAGCGTGACCGATGGGGTCCTATACCCCCCCGGGATACGGCACTGCTAAACCGGTGTTTTTGAAAGAAACGGATGTTTTTGAAGTTGACAATATTAACAATTTTAATAAACAATGGTTAAACCACACTGAGTTTGGGCGCTGTAATACCAGCAGAACGACTCAATGGTATTCAACGTACCGGTGATGTGTGGCGAATATACCCAGACAACATTCCTGATCGCGTCAGATTACTCTCGACCCGCGTAACCGTTAGAGGGAAACACGTATTCCTTATACCGGAAAATCCGCGACGCCCGAGGCATGATCCAATTAGCACAACGCGAATTAAAATATCAAATGTACCGTTATCAGCTGACGACGGGCTGATTAAGCGAGGTCTTGAGGAGCAAGGATGTGTTATACTAGACCTTTACAGGGAAAAAACTAAGAATTAACAATAAACTTACCAATTGTGACACAGGAGATCGTATAGTGTTTGTAAAAAAACTGACATCAGAGCTGCCGAGAACGCTACGACTCGGAAAATACTACAGTACCATTTGGTATTACGGACAACCAAAGACGGAAAGACAGACAGAAAAAAACACAGAACAAAAATGTAACAAATGTCTAGAGACAGAACATAGTACGATAGATTGTAAGAATGACTGGACATGTTTCATCTGTAAGGAACGAGGACATAAACGACAAGATTGTTCCAAGGACATGAATGAGTCAGAGACAGAGTCTGAGTCAAAGACGGAGTCGAAATCAGAGACAGAGGCAGAGATATTTACAGAGACAGCGACAAACAACGAAACTGACAATCAACAACGAGACAACGAAAATAAGGCGGAGACTGGCAATACTGTAACAGAGAAAAAACAACAGAATAGAACATCAAGGAAAGATAGAAATGGACAGACAAACTCAATCAAACAATTTATAGTCTCAGCTAAGGAAGGTTCTAAAACACCGGGGCAAGACAGAACGAGAAGCCTGTCAAAAAAAAGACCGCCTTCAGCAACAGAATTGAATGACGCAAAAAAATCAAAGAAAGGCACAGAAGAGAATGATGGTAATACACGATGAAGAAATATATACATATTCTCTCCCTTAATGTACAAGGGCTAAGAGACAAAGGAAAGAGACTGAGAACATACGAATGGTTAAAACAACAACAAACTGACATATTAATGATACAAGAAACACACTTCACTAATGAATTATGTGATAATAATCAGATAATGAGGTAAATGGTGTATTACATTGTTTCCATAATTATGGGGAACGAAACAGTAAAGAAAGGAGTATCGATACTTATAAAAAAATCACTTAATGCTGTAGTTATTAACCACAGTATTTTTGATCATGGTCGATACATTTTAATGAATTTGAAAATTGGTGATAAAATGTTTACTTTAGTAAATATATATGCACCAAATATTGAAAATGAAAGGAACGCTTTTTTTAAATTAGTAACAAAAGAAATAAAGGAAAAGAGTATAGGAAGTACAATTATTGGTGGTGATTTTAATGAGGTACTTAATCAAAGAGACAGAAAAACAATAGGAAAGATTAGACATAAAAATATAACATATGGACTTAAACAATTGATACAAACAGCATACTTATTAGATATTTGGAGGCATAAGAACACAGATAGAATACAATATACGTGGAGACGAAACAGACAAGGGGCTGCATGTAGAATAGACTATTTTTTAACAGAAAAGGGAAATTTCAGTATTATAAAATCAGCAGATATCCGTCCAGCTCAAATTAAATCTACAGACCATCAAGCAATATCACTGAAACTATTTATAGGTGACAAAAAGGGGCCGGGTGTATGGAAAATAAATAATAGTATTTTAGCAGATGAAGAATATAATATAATAATACTAGACAGTTTAAAGCAGTCAAATATGTAACAAGGAGAATTTAAATAAGAGAACAACATGGGATTATTGCAAGACAATGTTCAAACACGAAACTATTAATTATTGTGTTAACAAATCAAAGCAACGATAGTCTGATATTGAAATATTGGAAAATAGGTTAAACCACTTACATAAGAAAATAAATTTAACAGAAAATGAACAGGTAAAAATAAAAGAAAATGAATCAAGGTTTGAAGATTTATACGAAAATAAAGCAAAAGGCGCACAGATTCGGGCTCGATCTAACTGGATAGAACAAGGAGAGAAAAATACAAAATATTTTTTAAACCTAGAAAAACACCGACAAACACAAAAAGTGATACATGAAATTGAAGACGAAAATGGGAAAAGAGTTCAAGAATGAGGGAAAATTATGAATACTATAAAACAATTCTATGAGAAATTATACCAATCCGATCAACAGAATGGTAATGACATAGATAGATACGTACAAACTATCGAAGAAATTAAGACATTAACAGATAAAGATAGGGAATTTTGTGATGGAGAATTAACATTAGAAGAATGCACGGCTGCGGTAAAAAAGATAAAAAAAAACAAAAGTCCTGGAATGGATGGACTCTCAGTAGAATTTTATGAGTTTTTTTGGAAAAAAATAGGTACCTTAGTAACAGATGTATTAAATGAAGCTTATGCTAATGGAGAGCTCAGTGAGACCCAAACATATGGATTAGTAACATTGATTTATAAGACAAATGAAATTGAAAAGCTGGAAAATTGGAGACCTATATCGTTGCTGAATATAGACTACAAAATTGCAGCACATGTATTAGCGACGCGACTGAAGGAGGTGATGCCTAAAATAATAAGCACAGATCAAAATGGGTAAATTAAGAATCGATTTATAAGCTTTAATATAAGGCAAATCAAAGATGTAATTGATTATTCAGAAAAAAATAATATAGACTCGTGTATCCTTTTTTTAGATTTTAAAAAGGCATTTGATACAATAGAATGGGACTTCATGTATGCTAGCTTACACAGATTTGGATTCGGTAAGTCATTTATTAATTGGATAAAAACATTATATTCAGATATTAAAGGATTGGTAAAAAATAATAATTGGATATCAGGTGAATATAAGATCTCAAGAGGAATTAGACAAGGTTGTCCGCTTTCTTGTTTAATCTTTGTAATTGCGGTGGAGCTAATGGCTACCAAAATAAGAAATACTGTTGATGTGAAAGGGTTTAAATTAAACAGAAAACACATCAAAATAGCGCAGCTTGCAGATGACACTACATTATTTTTGCAGTATAATGATATTCGTAAAGCTATTCAACTTGTAGAAGAATTTGGAAAATTCTCAGGATTGAAATTAAATAAAAATAAGACTGAGGGCTTATGGTTGGGTAGCAATAAAAGAAAAGGAAAACATTACGAGGGGATTAAATGGAAAACGGAAATTAAATCA
Organism: Mizuhopecten yessoensis; assembly: GCF_002113885.1. Lineage (NCBI taxonomy): Eukaryota > Metazoa > Mollusca > Bivalvia > Pectinida > Pectinidae > Mizuhopecten > Mizuhopecten yessoensis. The sequence continues at coordinate 395,959 of NW_018408684.1, forward strand.
CTTGGAATATACTTTGGGACAAATACAAAAGTCTGTAATAATTTGAATTGGGAAAGTAAAAAGACAACAATGGATGAAATGCTTAAAAATTGGAAAAAAAGAAAACTCACTTTCATCGGAAAATCCGTTATAGTACAAACTCTTTTAATTCCAAAAATAACATATTTAGCAAATATGCAAATAATATCAAAGAGTCAAATAATTGAATTAGAGCAAAAGGTCTTTTGGTTTATATGGGAAGGTAGTGAAAAGGTGAAGAGAAAAACGATGATAGGACCGTATGAACAGGGCGGGCTGAAAATAAGAGATATTCAGTCACATATAGATATGTTGAGAGTGGGGTGGGTGAAAAGATTAATTGATGGCAGTGAAGCAAATTGGAAATCATTACCAGAAAAAATGTTTGATAGATATGGAAAAAAA
>NW_018408684.1:396448-481291 GCF_002113885.1 Mizuhopecten yessoensis
TATTTTTTATTTCTTTATTTGCTATATATTATTATTTTATTTCATTAATAACCTATGTGATTTAAAACATACTTCACATTATTATCATTATATGTATTGGAAAACATAATTAAGTATAAAGAAAAGGAATGCCAAAATATATCATGTTCTCGTAATGCATAATATGATATATATTATATATAGAGTAACGCTACAAAAAATAAAAATAAGAATAAAAACAAAAACAAAAATATTAAGAAAGGTGTTTTTTATGGAAAATATATATTCATAATGGTATTTATATAATTATTATTATTTGGCAATAGCAATCGTAAACAAATAATAATGAAAACGCACACTGTCACGGTATTGTTATTGATGATGCTGAATGATTAACACTGAGTGCAAAAAACAAAAAAACAGGACATCGCAGTATTTCATCAATTACATCGACTTGTAAAAAGTTTTAGCGTTTGTTACTTGACAAACTAATCTGCCGGAGATAAATTTTACGTAAGCAATTCTAAGAAACGTTGCCGGAGATAAATTGTACGATAAAAAAACTCACCAAGTAATTAAAGTTTTTGAAGCCTTCATCTACTATGGAACCTATTTACACTTCTTTTCCCGTACTTTCTGTACATGGATTGCTATAGCGGCGTCATTTGAATACATTAATTTCCATCCTGTATATCTTGGAATTTTACGCAAGCAATTCTAAGAAACGTTGCCAGAGATAAATTGTACGATAAAAAACCACCAAGTAATTTAAGTTTTTGAAGCCTTCATCTACTATAGAACCTATTTACACTTCTTTTCCCGTACTTTCTGTACATGGATTGCTATAGCGGCTCGCACTGCTCGGCCGATCGCGAAGGTCGGCCGAAAGTGCGCGCTATAAATTATATACACCGTAAATAATATATGTCTGATTTCTTGATTTATACCAAAGTATGTATTCTCTACACCGGGGACGTGATGATTGTCAAGATAACAAAATAACTGTTTATTGTAACATGCCCAGGTCTTCGAAAATCGTGAATAATGCGAGGAGGAGCGGTGAAGAAAACAAACCAAATGCGAAATCATCTGGACAACAAGGGATGGGTAATTCCTACGGTATTTATTAAATGACATGATTACGTGCGCTAGGTGTAATACATAGACATTTGACAGGTAAACACTCATTACAATGTCACAGGTCACAACAAAAGATGACATTTGAAGGTCCTGGTTTACCAGCCACACATTCAGTGATACATCAGCCGTGTTGTTAGGTATTCCACACGTACACTCCATTTATTAATCAATCTTATTATTTTTTGTGGTCAGCGTTGGCTTAGCATGCACTTTATGATGACTGACAGCGTCATTTGAATACATTAATTTCCCTCCTGCATATCTTGGAATTTTACGCAAGCAATTCTAAAAAACGTTGGGACGAGTTGTTTTATTCATTAACCGATAACAATAATACAAAAAAAAATAGTCCCTAGGCAAACCCAGAATGGTTTTGTGCCGAGTATTTCTCTATAAAAGCTCACAGTAATCGCATTTACAGCACAGCTCTCGGTGTTAGACTCCAGCAATTTTGAACGAAGAAATGAGTTTATTAATGACAATAGGAAACACAATGTATACAGCAAAGATAAAAACAAAATTATCTTAACATTTCTTTATATTTCTTTTACATCGTAAAGCGCGTACCATCCTGTTAACAGAACAAAATTATCAATATAGAAATAAGGAAACTTAATACTATATTTGGTATATTTTGCAGCTTACAAGTTTGACATTAAATAAGCAATAAGGAAATAAATTTTCATCCTCTGGATTCTAGAATATTTAATTTACGCGGTAAAAGTATATATGCATTGATTTGGCGGTATTTAACCAAGTCTATAGGTCAATTACAATAAGAAACGAACAATAATCATAAACCTTCATCAAAGTTCTGATTCAAGACCTTAGACTTTGACGTTAGGTGGATAAACATAGAAACATGTCATTGTATCGGGAAGTTTTGGGAGACATGGATTTTAGTATAGGAAGCTTTATCATCGAATCATTTGAAGAGACTGGTGTGTTGGCACTGCGGCATATTTTCTTTATACTTGGTTTGTATAGGATTTGTATAATGTCACATTGGTTTGTATAGGATATCTATAAAGTCTCCTTTGTTTGTATATGATTTCTACAATGTCACATTGGTTTGTATAGGATATCTATAATGTAACATTGGTTTGTATATGATATCTATATTGTCACATTTATTTGTATAGGATATCTATAATGTCACACTGGTTCGTATAGGATATCTATAATGTCACATTGGTTTGTATAGGATATCTATAAAGTTACATTGGTTTGTATATGATATCTATAATGTCACATTGGTTTGTATTGGATATCTATATTGTCATATTGGTTTGTATAAGATATCTATGAAGTCTCATTGGTTTGTATAGGATATCTATAAAGTTACATTGGTTTGTATATGATATCTATATTGTCACATTTGTTTGTATAGGATATCTATAATGTCACATTGGTTCGTATATGATATCTATAATGTCACATTGGTTTGTTATGATATCTATCAGGTCACATTGGTTTGTATTGGATATCTATATTGTCACATTGGTTTGTATAAGATATCTATGAAGTCTCATTGATTTGTATAGGATATCTATAAAGTTACATTGGTTTGTATATGATATCTATATTGTCACATTTATTTGTATAGGATATCTATAATGTCACATTGGTTCGTATAGGATATCTGAAATGTCACATTGGTTCGTATAGGATATCTGTAATGTCACATTAATTTGTATAGGATATCTATATTGTCACATTGGTTTGTATATGATATCTATAATGTCACATTGGTTTGTTTAGGATATCTATAATGTCACATTGGTTTGTATAAGATATATATAAGGTCATATTGGTTTGTATAGGATATCTATAAGGTCATATTGGTTTGTTTAGGATAATTATGACGTCACATTATTGGTACATGTATATTTATGACGTACAACTGCTTGATATATCTATAAAGTCTCGTTGGTTTTGTATATGATATCTATAAGGTCATATTGTTGGTATATCTATAACGTATCGCTGCTTGATGTATCTATAAGGTCCTATTGGTTTGTATAGGATATTTATGACGTCACAATATTGGCATATCTTTCACGTATCGCTGCTTGATATATATATCACATTAGTTAGTATATCTACAGGTGACATTGATGAGAAAATCTTATATTTGTTATAATTGATTAGTATACATTAAACATATGTTTTGTAAAATCATTTCACATTAAGTGTAGTTTCATTTTTATTCATTACGTTACATTGATTTTTATATAGGTTAACTCACTTGAAGGAGATGTGCAACTTATTCCTGCATTATGGCGTACTCCACGACAGTCTTGATCAGACAAGGTCCTTGTCTTGCGGTGCTAGCGCACAGGAGTCTGCATGGAAAGTATTCGACAACATTTCAGCCGACGCTGGCGACCCTAGCGGCGACACGGACCAAGCTCGATACGTCAAACAGTATCATCTTACTCACAACTACTAAACACTAGAAAGAAATCCGTCACAATGTTCTTATAAAGATCACTTATTTAATACAGTGTATGTCTCGGGTAAATTTTCGCTACATTGCTGTATCAATGTTCCTGACAATAAACAACGACACCTACCTACCTTTCCATTCAAGAGTGGGAATGATATAGCCAACACCACTGCATTGATAGGAGATCACACTGCAGGAAAATACTACGAGCCAGTCAATGGGACTTCTCCCTTGTTACTTTGTGTCTGCTCTTCATTGTGATAAGCCTTTAATAGTATTGTATATTTTAAAACTAAATATAACATGTATATTGATTAAATTGAATTCCTGGCAAATTTACTTCAACGTGTTTCAAACCATATGTATTAGCATGGCTGACAGAGGAATACTGGAAACGTGTACTCTGTTCTAGCACATCGCTTTGCATCCGGGTTTTTATTGACATCCATGTAGTATGTCCTTTTTGTTGATTTTCTTCGGTTACTGTTGTCCGCCTGTATCGATGTTGATATTACAATCTGCCTCTTATTTGTACTGACGCTGTGATATAGAGGAAGCAGGCAGTGCCTATTCTTTGTCATATTTATTTTACATGAATTTATCAATAAAATAATTTTAAAGGTTACTTAAGCATCTGATTTTATTTTATTTTAAAAGTGATTAACGTGAGAAAGATGCACATACTAAACAAAAGCACCTAGTTGTGGAGTTTCTTTCTAACATCATTGATTATGACATTCTCGTTTTATTAAAGAGTTAAGCGAAGCGTGTGTGAGGTGTGATATTTTGTTAATTAACATTAACAAATCATACAGCTTATAACACTGTACTATACCCAAATTGTACCCTTAAATAATCCATTTTGTTAATCAGTTGTGATCGTTGGTAAACAAACCGTCTTGTGTAAAAATTAGGACTCCATTATCGTTCGTCATCAACGATAATTTTATCGATGGGGGATTGCTAAGTTACAAATATCAATCTCCATATTTCATTGTTTTGTATCTTAACCAATCAAAGTGACTGAAAATGTTGTGTTTAACGTTATTGTTTGCTTGGTGAAGATATTTCTGCTGTTTTATGGATGGCCTGGTGTTGATTAAAATGGGGAATGGTGGTAGAAATATCTTCATTATTTTGTTCTTTAAAATAAACATACACACAGTGTTTGATGTTGTTAGATGTGATCTACTTCAGTGAATTGCCTCTTCTTTATTTGACTATCCATTTTTATCTGCAAGAATCCAAATGAAGATTAATATTTTTCTTTAAATTTGAACATTAAAACAACTATCTTAAAAACATAATTTTGTTATTATTCTGTATAAATTTATGCAAATAGTAGATTTTATTTGTGGTAAATCATTATATAGCCCTGTTATCTGTATAGTAAAACAGTACGCTCTTACTAATTAATATGTAATGTTAGGCCTCAAACAAGTAATTCTGGAGTGAGTATTGTTTCCCAATAAATGTAAAACTTCCACTAAAAGTTTAAACAAAAAGAATAACAACATACGCAAGAACATGCAAAACAACCCGGATGAGAAATCATGATGTCTCCCTTTAAACCAGGAGGATCTGTTCCCTGGACTCCTAGAACGAATCGTTAAGTATGGCCAAAACCAAAATATGAGTACAGTAGGTTGCTATCATTTGGTGAGAACGACCTAATATATCTAACTATTGTAATGGGCGTGCAATCATATACATGTATATCTTATGTTGTACTTATCTCATTTGTATGTTTCTCGTGGTTCAAAAATGTCCTGTTACAATGTACTAACTATTTATTAAAAAATGAATGTAAGACATACACACATGGTATAGCGTCTCTAAACGTTGGCAATGTATACTGTTTGCTAAAAAGGAATATAACAATAAATGTGCATTATAATTATACAGATAAATGTTACGTTATAGATATACCTAACAATGTGACGTTATAGATAAATCAGCAAATGCGTGGTTATAGATACACTAATTAATGTGACGATATTGATATACCAATCAATGAGTCGTTATACATATATACAGATCAATGTGATGTTATAGATATACAGGTTCCAAACAATGTGACGTTAGAGACATACTAATTAATGTAAAGTTATAGATATACCAATCAATGTAAAGTTATAGATTTACCAATTAATGCGACATTATAGAAAAAAACAATGTATGTGACGTTATAGAAATACCAATTAATGTGACGTTATAGATATACCAATAAAGGTAAAGTTAAAGATATGCCATCAATGTGACGTTATAGATATACCAATAAATGTGACGTTATAGATATACCAATGAATGTTAAGTTAAAGATATGCCATCAATGTGACGTTATAGATATACCAAACAATGTGACGTTATACAATAATGTGTTGTAATAGACATGCCTAACAATGTGACGTTATAGACATACCTAACAATGTGATGTAATAGACATACCTAACAATGTGATGTAATAGATCTACCAACATTGTGACGTTATATATGCAAGTCAATGATACAATATAGATATACCAATCAATGTGACATTACAGATTTACCTAACAATGTGACGTTATAGATATACCTAACAATGTGACGTTATAGACATACGTAACAATGTGACGTTATAGATATACCCAACAATGTGACATTACAGATTTACCAAACAATGTGACGTTATAGATATACCTAACAATGTGATGTAATAGATCTACCAACAGTGTGACGTTATATATGCAAGTCAATGATACAATATAGATATACCAATCAATGTGACATTACAAATTTACCAAACAATGTGACGTTATAGACTTACCAAACAATGTGACGTTATAGATATACCTAACAATGTGACGTTAAATACATACCTAACAATGTGACGTTAAACAATAATGTGATGTAATAGACATACCTAACAATGTGACGTTATAGATATACCAATCAATGTGACACTACAGATTTACCAAACAATGTGACGTTATAGATATACCTAACAATGTGACATTACAGATTTACCTAACAATGTGACGTTATAGATATACCAAACAATGTGACGTTATAGATATACCTAACAATGTGACTTGATAGATATACCTAACAATGTGACGTTATTGATTTACCTAACAATGTGACTTTATAGATATACCAAACAACGTGACGTTATAGATATACCTAACAATGTAACGTTATAGATATACCTAACAATGTAAAGTTATAGATATACCTAACAATGTGACGTTATAGATATACCTAACAATGTGACGTTATAGATATACCTAACAATGTGACGTTATTGATATACCAAACAATGTGACGCTATAGATATACCTAACAATGTAACGTTATAGATATACCTAACAATGTGACGTTATAGATATACCTAACAATGTGACGTTATAGATATACCAAACAATGTGACGTTATAGACATACCAATCAATGTGACGTTATAGACATACCAAACAATGTGACGTTATAAACATACCTAACAATGTGACGTTATAGATATACCAATCAATGTGACGTTATAGATATACCTTACAATGTGACGTTATAGATATACCTAACAATGTGATGTTACAGATATACCTAACAAAGTGACGTTATAGATATACCTAACAATGTGACGTTATAGACATACCTAACAACGTGACGTTATAGATATACCAATCAATGTGACATTACAGATATACCTAACAATGTGACGTTATAGATATACTTAACAATGTGACGTTATAGATATACCTAACAATGTGACGTTATAGATATACCAATCAATGTGACATTACAGATATACCAATCAATGTGACGTTATAGATATACCTAACAATGTGACGCTATAGACATACTTAACATTGTGACTTTACAGATATACATAACAATGTGACGTTATAGATATACCAAACAATGTGACGCTATAGATATACCAAACAATGTGATGTAATAGACATACCTAACAATGTGATGTAATAGACATACGTAAAAATGTGACGTTATAGATATACCCAACAATGTGACATTACAGATTTACCAAACAACGTGGGGTGGGGGTAGAGTGTGGAGGGGGTAGGAATTTGGACAATCCTTGCTGTCAAGCTATCTGTTCTTTACATATTCTAAGGTACAGGATCATTGTTTTCAGTGCATATACCGAACGTGTCAATCTGATGGAAACCACAATCAAAAATAGAAAATAAAATGAAAATATGGACATTCGCAATGAAGGTCATTCAAAATATATCAAGTAGTGGTTAAAAGACCTTTGTTTTAATTGTTCTTGTATGTGTATTACTTTTTTTACATTGTTTTTTCTTTGAAATTACAATTGATTAATCATGGTGAACCAGGACCTTCAGATATCACCTTTTGTAGCTACCTGTGACAGGTGAATACATGCTATCTGTCAACTGTCAATGTGTAACACCTAACAAACGTACGAACCCAATTCAATAAAAACCTGAGGTATCACCCATCCTTTGTTGTTGTGTGCATATGTTTACAAATTTTGTTTGTTTTCTTCTCCGCTTCTCATGATATTATTTACGTTTTTCTAAAATCCGGGTCAGTTTATTATCTTGAAAATATTTTCCTAGTACAGCGAATAAAATGTCCTGCCCAATGAACAGCACTGCTAAGATCCTCAAAATTGTAAGTATTTGCTCAAGACCAAAAATATCAGGAGAGGCCGGAGTTACCGCACTGCCAGGGCCGCACTTGCGCCGGTCTCTCCTATGTTGCCCTAACCCCATATTGAACCCTCCCGCAATGGATTTGCCCTCGCTCGTTGTTTTCAAAGCACCTCAGAAATACTTGCAAATCAAATATTGGCGATATTAAATCACTCATCTATATATCATCTGCATAAAGATATATAAATAACGAAAATCGATCTGCCGTCCATATTGGAATATTTAATACTTCTTTTCTTTGACTTTCTTTTCTTAGCAGTTGCAATGATGCAAAACTCTAAACAAACAAATTTCATAGATTTGTTTTGTATCTGATATAACGCAAGGAACACTAATTCTTCATCGAAATATTCTGATTTGTTAATCATTCTGTTAAAAAGTTATCATGGCGTTACACGCTGGGCAGTCGTGACACTGAAATGAAGACAGTCAGCAGAGGATTATGGTTATCATTACGATGCTAATTTTAACAATGATATATTGAATGTAAATATACAATTAGGATTATGATTACATTACGCAGTACATCTTGAAGAGATTCCGCCTTTTCTCCAGTTTTAAAAGACGAAGAACATTCAAATACAGGAGAGTACAGAGGAATTAAAAGGTCTTGTAGAACAGTCGAGGATCTAATAATGAACACATTTATAAAACATCATTTTGACCTTAATTTGGTGTTCCTTTTGAACCTACATGTATTTATACTTACATGTCAGTTATACGCCGAAATATCTTCCTATCCATAAACATACTTTAAAGTTTATTTCATGCCGCATTTCCACTGTTTTTCATTCAATTATTCTGATGCCAATAGTGATCATATTACAAAAGCATATATACACACAATTACTGTAAGAGAATTTACTGCATATTTTCTCTAACATGAAGAAGCAAATGAAACAGCAAAATGCGCCTTTAAAAAACAAATCATGTTCTTAAAATCAGATATCGGAAAATATGCCAATATTCCGAGATGAAAATTTAGATATTTTTTCTAAAAGTTTGTTGAAAAATTCAGAAAGAACATTTCGTTGTATTTGAACCCGAGTTAAAATGACTTCAGGAGAACTTTTTAAAAGTAACATAAATGCATGAAATACGTACACGACATCAAAGATATCCATTATGGTTGAATGCCTACAATGTAGAAATGTAGGAATAAGAATAAACTAGATCAAAATATTTTAAATAATGTGGTATAGCTGCAGAAAATTCGAGTTGGCTTCAGTGAATGTATTGTCTACACTATATATGATGACGCGTGCAAACATGTTGTGAACGTCAATTCGGTATTTTTCAATGCAAACTACGTATACTTAGTATATATAAACGGACTTATCAGTATCAACTGATGCTATTTTGAAGCTAAGGACATATAATCCAGCACATGTACAACATGGAAACAATTTTTTAGTTCGAGAAAAATGAAACTATCAAATTATTTTGTAGGACATCGAAGTATTTCATCAGTTACATCGACTTGTAAAACGTTTTAGGGTTTGTTACTTGACAAACTAATCTGCCGGAGATAAATTTTACGCAATCAATTCTAAGAAACGTTGCCGGAGATAAATTGATGGATAAAAGAACCACCCAAGTAATTAAAGTTTTTGAAGCCTTCATCTACTATATAACCTATTTACACTTCTTTTCCCGTACTTTCTGTACATGGATTGCTATAGCGGCGTCATTTGAATACATTAATTTCCATCCTGTATAAATGTATCTTGGAATTTTACGCAAGCAATTCTAAAAAACGTTGCCAGAGATAAATTGTACGATAAAACCCCCCAATTAATTAAAGTTTTTGAAGCCTTCATCTACTATAGAACCTATTTACACTTCTTTTCCCGTACTTTCTGTACATGGATTGCTATAGCGGCTCGCACTGCTGAAAGTGCGCGCTATAAATTATATACACCGTAAACAATATATGTCTGATTTCTTGATTTATACCAAAGTATGTATTCTCTACACCGGGGACGTGATGATTGTCAGGATAACAAACTAACTGTTTATTGCAACATGCCCAGGTCTTCGAAAATCGTGAATAATGCGAGGAGGAGCGGTAAAGAAAACAAACCAAATGCGCAATCATCTGGACAACAAGGGATGGGTAATTCCTACGGTTTTTATTAAATGACATGATTACGTGCGCTAGGTGTAATACATAGACATTTGACAGGTAAACACTCATAACAATGTCACAGGTAACAACAAAAGTTGACATTTGAAGGTCCTGGTTTACCAGCCACACATTCAGTGATACATCAGCCGTGTTGTTAGGTATTCCACGCGTACACTTCATTTATTAATTGTTTTTTGTGGTCAGCGTTGGCTTAGAATGCACTTTATGATGACTGACAGCGTCATTTGAATACATTAATTTCCCTCCTGTATATCTTGGATTTTTTTGCAAGCAATTCTAAGAAATGTTGGGACGAGTTGTTTTATTCATTAACCGATAACAATAATATAAAAAAAATAGTCACGTTGCAAACCCAGAATGGTTTTGTGCCGAGTATTTCTCTATAAAAGCTCACAGTAATCGCATTTACAGCACAGCTCTCGGTGTTAGACTCCAGCAATTTTGAACGAAGAAATGAGTTTATTGATGTCAATAGGAAACACAATGTATACAGCAAAGATAACAAAATTATTTTAACTTTTCTTTATACTCCTTTTACATCGTAAAGCGCGTACTATCCCGTTAACAGAACAAAACTATCAATATCGAAATAAGGAAACTTAATACTATATTTGGTATATTTTGCAGCTTACAAGTTTGACATTAAATAAGCAATAAGGAAATAAATGTCCATCCTCTGGATTCTAGAATATTTTATTTACGCGGTAAAAGTATATATGCATTGATTTAGCGGTATTTAACCAAGTCTATAGGTCAATTACAATAAGAAACGAACGATAATCTTAAACCTTCATCAAAGTTCTGATTCAAGACCTTAGACTTTGACGTTAGGTAGATAAACATAGAAACATGTCATTGTATCGGGAAGTTTTGGGAGACATGGATTTTAGTATAGGAAGCTTTATCATCGAATCATTTGAAGAGACTGGTGTGTTGGCACTGCGGCATATTTTCTTAAAACTTGTTAAGCCATTATTTTATTAAGTTATTATTATAATGATTTTAAAATATTTATTTGGTTGAACACTGGTATTTCTTCGCTATTTAAGTTAATAGAACAAATCAATGTGCTTTCGGTTCAGATTTGAATAATTAATTTTCCTCAGGACATAATTGTTTACGCAGGAATATGGATTGTATACACAGTTGTTACCTGATATGCTGTTGCTATATACATAAATGAATTCATACGATTTTAATACAAAACATTCCATCTTTATTTATGTTATTGATTCAGTATTTATCAGAGCAGCTACCTTGCAGACATGAAGTGTATTTGGATTTCAGTTGTTGCTGTTGTGTGTCTGACTTCTTTAGGTCACTTATTGTCACATTGGTTTGTATAGGATATTTATAATGTCACATTGGTTTGTATAGGATATCTATAATGTCACATTGGTTTGTATAGGATATCTATAATGTCACATTGGTTTGTATAAGATATCTATAATGTCACATTGGTTTGTATAGGATATCTATAATGTCACATTGGTTTGTATAAGATATAGATAATGTCACATTGGTTTGTATAAGATATATATAATGTCACATTGGTTTGTATAAGATATCTATAATGTCACATTGGGTTGTATAGGATATCTATAATCTCACATTGGTTTGTATATGATATCTTTAAAGTCATATTGGTTTGTATAGGGTTTCTATAATGTCACATTGGCTTGTATAGGATATCTATAAAGTCACTTTGGTTTGTATAGTATATCTGTAATGTCACATTGATTTTTATAGGATGTCTATAATGTCACATTGGCTTGTATAGGATATCTATTATGTCACATTGGTTTGTATAGGGTTTCTATAATGTCACATTGGTTTTGATAGGATATATATAATGTCACATTGGTGTGTGTAGGATCGATATCTATACTGTCACATTGGCTTGTATAGGATATCTATTATGTCACATTGGTTTGTTTAGGATATCTATAATGTCGTATTGGTTTGTATAGTATATCTGTAATGTCACATTGATTTTTATAGGATGTCTATAATGTCACATTGGCTTGTATAGGATATCTATTATGTGACATTGGTTTGTATATGATATCAATAAAGTCATATTGGTTTGTATAGGATATCTATAATGTCACATTGGTTTGTATACGATATCTATACTGTCACATTGGTTTGTATAAGATATCTATAATGTCACATAGGTTTGTATAAGATATCTATATTGTCACATTTGTTTGTATAGGATATCTATAATGTCACATTGGTTTGTATAGGATATCTATAAAGTCACATTGGTTTGTATAAGATATCTATATGGTCACATTGGTTTGTATAGGATATCTATAATGTCACATTGGTTTGTATAGGATATCTATAATGTCACATTGCTTTGTATAGGATATCTATAAAGTCACATTGGTTTGTATAGGATATCTATGATGTCACATTGGTTTGTATAGGATATCTATAATGTCATATTGGTTTGTATCAGATATTTATAATGTCACATTGGTTTGTTAACGATATCTATAATGTCCCATTGGTTTGTATAAGATATCTATAATGTCGTATTGGTTTGTATAGGATATCTATAATGTCACATTGGTTTGTATATGATATCTATAAGGGCACATTGGTTTGTATAGGATATCTATAATGTCACATTGGTTTGTATATGATATCTATAAGGGCACATTGGTTTGTATAGGATATCTATGTTATATCTATAATGTCACATTGGTTTGTATAGGATATCTATAAAGTCCCATTGGTTTGTATAAGATATCTATAATGTCGTATTGGTCTGTATAGGATATCTATAATGTCACATTGGTTTGTATAGGGTATCTATAATGTCACATTGGTTTGTATATGATATCTATAAGGGCACATTGGTTTGTATAGGATATCTATATTGTCACATTGGTTTTTATAGGATATATATAATGTCACATTGGTTTGTATAGGATATCTGTAATGTCACATTGATTTTTATAGGATGTCTATAATGTCACATTGGTTTGTATAAGATATCTATAAGGGCACATTGGTTTGTATAGGATATCTATAATGTCACATTGGTTTGTATAGGGTATCTATAATGTCACATTGGTTTGTATATGATATCTGTAATGTCATATTGGTTTGTATAGGATATCTATAATGTCACATTGGTTTGTATAGGATATCTATGATGTCACATTGGTTTGTATCGGATCTCTATCATGTCACATTGGTTTGTATATGATATCTATAATGTCACATGATTTGTATAGGATATCTATACTGTCACATTCGTTTGTATAGGATATCTATTAAGTCACATTGGTTTGTATCAGATTTTTATAATGTCACATTTGTTTGTATAGGATATCTATTAAGTCACATTGGTTTGTATAGGATATCTATAATGTCACATTCGTTTGTATAAGATATATATAATGTCACATTGGTTTGTAATATATAGATATACATGTAATGTCACATTGGTTTGTATAAGATATTTATAATGTCACATTGGTTTGTATAGGATATCTATAATGTCACATTGGTTTGGATAGGATGTCTATAATGTCACATTGATTTGTATAGGATATCTATGTTGTCACATTGGTTTTTATAAGATATCTATGAAGTTTTATTGGTTTGCATAGGATATCTATAAAGTTACATTGGTTTGTATAGGGTATCTATAATGTCACTTTGGTTTGTATAGGCTATCTATATTGTTACATTGGTTTGTATAGGTTATATATAATGTCACATTGGTTTGGATAGGATGTCTATAATGTCATATTGGTTTGATGTCACATTGGTTTGTATACGATATCTATAATGTCGTATTGGTTTGTATAGGATTTTGTATAGGATGTCTATAATGTCATATTGGTTTGTATAGGATATATGTAATGTCACATTGGTTTGTATACGATATCTATACTGTCACATTGGTTTGTATAAGATATCTATAATGTCACATAGGTTTGTATAGGCTATCTATATTGTCACATTGGTTTGTATAGGATATCTATAATGTCACATTGGTGTGTATAGGATATCTATTATGTGACATTGGTTTGTATTTGATATCTATAATGTCACATTGGTTTGTATAGGATATCTATAATTTCACACTGGTTCGTTCGTATAGGATATCTGTAATGTCACATTGATTTTTATAGGATGTCTATAATGTCACATTGGTTTGTATATGATATCTATAAGGGCACATTGGTTTGTATAGGATATCTATGTTGTCACATTGGTTTTTATAAGATATCTATGAAGTTTTATTGGTTTGCATAGGATATCTATAAAGTTACATTGGTTTGTATAGGATATCTATAATGTCACATTGATTTGTATAAGATATCTATAATGTCACATTGGTTTGTATAGGATATCTATAATGTCACATTGGTTTGTATAGGATTTGTATAAAGTCACATTGGTTTATATCAGATTTTTATAATGTCACATTGGTTTGTATAGGATATATATAATGTCACATTGGTTTGTATAGGATATATATAATGTCACATTGGTTTGTATAGGATATCTGTAATGTCACATTGATTTTTATAGGATGTCTATAATGTCACATTGGTTTGTATAGGATGTCTATAATGTCACATTGGTTTGTATATGATTTCTGTAATGTCACATTGGCTTGTATAGAATATCTATAATGTCACATTGGTTTGTATAGGATTTGTATAAAATCACATTGGTTTGTATACGATATCTATAATGTCACATTGGTTTGTATAGGATTTGTATAAAGTCACATTGGTTTGTATCAGATTTTTATAATGTCACATTGGTTTGTATAGGAGATCTATAAAGTCACATTGGTTTGTATAGGATATCTATAATGTCACATTGGTTTGTATAGGATTTGTATAAAGTCACATTGGTTTATATCAGATTTTTATAATGTCACATTGGTTTGTATAGGATTTGTATAAAGTCACATTGGTTTGTATCAGATGTTTATAATGTCACATTTGTTTGTATAGGATATCTATAATGTCACATTGGTTTGGCTATGATATCTATGAGGTCACACTGGTTTGTATAGGATATCTATAATGTCAGTTTGTATAAGATATATATAATGTCACATTGGTTTGTATAGGATTTGTATCAAGTCACATTGGCTTGTATACGATATCTATAATGTCACATTGGTTTGTATAGGCTATCTATAATGTCACATTGGTTTGTTAACGATATCTATAATGTCCCATTGGTTTGTATAGGATATCTATAATGTCACATTGGTTTGTATTTGATATCTATAATGTGACATTGGTTTGTATAGGATATCTATTATGTGACATTGGTTTATATATGATATATATAATGTCACATTGGTTTGTATATGATATATATAATGTCACATTGGTTTGTATAATATATCTATAATGTCATATTGGTTTGTATAGGATATCTATAATGTCACATTGGTTCGTATAGGATATCTGTAATGTCACATTGGTTTGTATAGGATATCTATAATGTCACATTGGTGTGTATAGGATATCTATTATGTGACATTGGTTTGTATTTGATATCTATAATGTCACATTGGTTTGTATAGGATATCTATAATTTCACATTGGTTCGTATAGGATATCTGTAATGTCACATTGGTTTGTATAGGATTTGTATAATGTTACATTGGTTTGTATAGGATATCTATATTGTCACATTGGTTTTTATAAGATATCTATGAAGTTTTATTGGTTTGTATAGGATATCTATAAAGTTACATTGGTTTGTATAGGATATCTATAATGTCACATGATTTGTATAGGATATCTATAATGTCACATTGATTTGTATAGGATATCTATAATGTCACATTGGTTTGGCTATGATATCTATGAGGTCACATTGGTTTATATAGGATTTTTTATAATGTCACATTGGTTTGCAAAGGATATCTATAATGTCACATTGGTTTGTTTAGGATATCTATAATGTCACATTGGTTTGGCTATGATATCTATGAGGTCACATTGGTTTATATAGGATTTTTTATAATGTCACATTGGTTTGTAAAGAATATCTATAATGTCACATTGGTTTGTATAGGAGATATCTATTATGTGACATTGGTTTGTATTTGATATCTATAATGTCACATTGGTTTGTATAGGGTATCTATAATGTCACATTAGTTTGTATAGGGTATCTATAATTTCACTTTGGGTTGTATAGGATATCTATAATGTCACATTGGTTTGGCTATGATATCTATGAGGTCACATTGGTTTATATAGGATTTTTTATAATGTCACATTGGTTTGTAAAGAATATCTATAATGTCACATTGGTTTGTATAGGGTATCTATAATGTCACATTAGTTTGTATAGGGTATCTATAATGTCACTTTGGTTTGTATAGTATATCTATAATGTCACATTGGTTTGTATATGATATTTATAAGGTCACATTTGTTTGTATAGGATATCTATAATGTCACATTTATTTGTATAGGATATCTATAATGTCATATTGATTTGTATAGGATATCTATAATGTCACATTGGTTTGGCTATGATATCTAAGAGGTCACATTGGTTTGTATAGGATTTTTTATAATGTCACATTGGATTGTAAAGGATATCTATAATGTCACATTGGTTTGTTTAGGATATCTATAATGTCACATTGGTTTGGCTATGATATCTAAGAGGTCACATTGGTTTGTATAGGATTTTTTATAATGTCACATTTGTTTGGAAAGGATATCTATAATGTCAGATTGGTTTGTATAGGATATCTATAATGTCACATTGGTTTGGCTATGATATCTATGAGGTCACATTGGTTTGTATAGGATTTTTTATAATGTCACATTGGTTTGTAAAGGATATCTATAATGTCACATTGGTTTGTATAGGATATCTATAATGTCACACTGGTTTGTATAGGATATCGATAATGTCACATTAGTTTGTATAGGGTATCTATAATGTCACTTTGGTTTGTATAGGAGATCTATAAAGTTACATTGGTTTGTATAAGATATCTATAATGTCCCATTAGTTTGTATAGGGTATCTATAATGTCACACTGGTTTGTATAGGATTTGCATAAAGTCACATTGGGTTGTATAGGATATCTCACATTGGTTTGTAGAGGATATCTATAATGCCACATTGGTTTGTAAAGAATATCTATAATGTCACATTGGTTTGTATAAGATATCTATAAAGTCTCATTGGTTTGTATAGGATATCTATAAAGTTGCATTGGTTTGTATAGGATATCTATAATGTCACATTAGTTTGTATAGGATATCTATAATGTCACATTGGTTTGTATAAGATATCAATAAAATCTCATTGGTTTGTATAGGAGATCTATAAAGTTACATTGGTTTGTATAGGATATTTATGACGTCACAATATTGGCATATCTTTCACGTGTCGCTGCTTGATATATATATCACATTAGTCAGTATATCTACAGGTGACATTGATGAGAAAATCTAGAAGATATAATTGATTGGTATACCTTAAACATATGTTTTTTTAAAAACATTTCACATTAAGTGTAGTTTCATTTTGATTCATAACGTTACATTGATTTTTTTATCTATAGCGTCACATCAATTGGTACATTTTTATCCATAATGTCACATTGATTGGTTAATATACAACGACACATTGATTGTTATTTTTATCATAACGCCAAAGCGATTGGTATACATGTATCTATGACGTCAATTTGACTAGTGTATTTATGGCGTCACATTGATTTATATATCTATGACATGACATTGATTTATTTCTCTATACTGTCACATCGATTTGTATATCTATAATGTCACAGTGATTTGTATGTCTATAACGTCAAACTGATTGGTAAACAATATGTATACATAACAACAAATTGATTTGTATATCTAAAATGTCACATTGCTTTGTATATCTATAATGTCACATTGATTTGTATATCTATAATGTCACATTGATTTGTATGTTTATAACGTCAAACTAATTGGTAAACAATATGTATACATAACAACAAATTGATTTGTATATCTATAATGTCACATTGATTTGTATATCTATAATGTCACATTGATTTGTATGTCTATAATGTCACATTGATTTGTATGTCTATAATGTCACATTGATTTGTATATCTATAATGTCACATTGATCATCCATTGTTTCTTTTATTAGTGGTGATGCATGCATAAATTATAACCAGACTTTAAAAAATGCTAATTATTCCGTTCATATTCTCAACAAATGGAAATCAAAAGCTATGAAATTTTAGACGATGAAAAATAAATGTACACGTTGACCTATTCATTGGTTTAATGCGGCTCTTTTTGAAGATACCTCTCGGTAGAAATATTACCAGAACCTGGTTTACGACAAAAATGATCTTCAGATTTTTTTCTTTCTGTGCCTGTGACAAAAACTGAAATAAAAAAATCATGAAGCACCGACAAAGAGATATATGCAGCGGACATCAGTTTCAAGATTTTCCGGTATTTTTCATCCTTCTGGAAGTAACCGATGAAGGTCGATGGAGACTGACGTGCTTGTGACGTCATAGTATGATAACCTCTGAACAAAGTTTCATGCCTGCTTGTATCATAATTTATGTGATAGATTTTTTCACTCAGAATGTATATTAGTTTTTATCTAAATATTTTCAATATATGAAGATGTTCATGTAAGGGTTGAAACAAAATTGTCTTTGCTTCAAGGATACCCTTCCGGTTTCCCCACTGGACGTCTACTTCCGGACGCTCTTATTATCAGATTTTATTCGACTTTTTTATGATGGTAAAAAGTTTTTGAGGGTTTCTTAATACCAGATGTAATTCTCATACTTTTATATTTCAGAATATTTATTGTTCAGATCTTAGATAAAAAGAAATTTGACAACAGGCAAAGCCCATGAGCGCCCTCTAATAACAGTAATAAATGGTTTACACATATCATATTGAATTGGAGTAACGGTAAAAAATATATATTATATATATTGATAATTGCAGGTCATTATCATTGTTTTGAAAATTGTTGTTACAGAAACTAGATTATACAAAACATAAGCAAACGATGCTGGTGGACAGCACATAGTACAAGTGTGTGCTGGTATCATTCCACACAGCAAAGTCATGTGCAAGAAGACAAACAAGTATATGTAATCTAGTTAAAGCGTCTACCATCGTTAATGAATCTTTGAACCTTCTCCAGAATACTCGATTCATATTGATGTTAAGTCTTCGGCATCCATAAAGAATAGTGATAAAGAATTAAGGGTAGAAATGGAGTTCGAGAGAATCGCCTTTGATTAGTAAACAGAGTACAATGGAGGAAGAAGTGATCACAATCCTCAACAGGAGAACTACATAAGCAGGCAGGGGTATCAATTAGGTGAGATTCAAATAGATCTGAATTCAGGTTACTGACACAGTTTCTAAGTTGACAAAAGATGATATTAAATTTTCGAACACGATTTAATAATAGACTTTATTTAAATTCGTATTACATTGAGTCAAGGACTCATCTCACATGTGGTCGACGTAAAATATACAATATTTACAACATGAGTAAAAAAATAAGATACATAGCTTACATGCACATATGAAATTCATTAGGTTAAGATAGCAGCATAGCACAGGTAAGATTATAGTATCACAGGTTTGGAAAGTCAAGAATGTGTCACATGTGTAATTATAAAATTAGTGAGTTGATGAAATGTCATGTAAAGCATAAGCGCTCATAATGCATTTTAGAAATTAAGAAGCGCATAGTGTGTCTAATGTACAGTTATACTAATATGGCAAATTGTAAAAAATGACCGAATATATGCTAATATAGCATGAGCTAAGACCAAAACAGATATTGCAGAACATAAAAAAAAATATTTTTAAAGTGTAAATAAACCTAAAATTATTACACATGTGACATAGGCATAGGAAAACAGCATAAAACATTAGGAGACACATATAGCTATCTATTTCCATCCCAATTCTGATATATATGTATATATTGTTAAAATATTTTCTGCTTTGTGAATTGAAAGTATTCAGTGTCCGACTTTCAGTGACAGATACTGGCAGGCTGTTCCAAAGGGTGGGACCATTGTATCTAAAAGAATTTTAGAATTTTTCCTTGTGTTTTGGTACAAAATATCTGCCTATTGTAGATGATCTGGTTTGAATGGAGTGAACACTGCTTACAAGAGTGTTGCAATTCAGATAGTTTGAACACAATTTGTTTATCACTTTAAAGATTAAAACACATTCATTACATTCTACTTTTTGGGTAAAAGGCAACCATTTAAGTTAGACAAATAATTGTGCACTGCGAACACTATAATCCGCATCTAAGATGATTCGAAGGGTTCTTTTTTAATTCTTTCAAGTTAACTTACTAATTTGTTAGAGCAATGTCCCCAAATGTTTGAACAAACATCAATGTATAGTAGAATAGAACAATTGTGAAATGTGATTCTGGCTGACACTGGAAGGAATTTCTTAATCCTATATAATTGATAAATTTTAAAATCGATTTTCTTAAGCACATCTTGTACATGTTTATCCCAAGTTAGGGTATCATCAATGCATACTCCAGGCAGCTTTTCATACTTAACATTCTGTAGGTTTGAGTTATCAGCTACACTAGTAAGACCTTTTGTAATCGTTTGTTTCTTCTGCTTACTTCCAATTAACATGACTTTGGTTTTGTCAGTATTTATGACCATTTTATTCATAGCACACCAGTTTTGCACTTGCATACAATTATTCTGTAGGTATAATTCAATGACACTGATGTCATTGTGTGCTTTTTGCATGGCAATATCATCTTGTTTAGATCAAAGTGCGAATAATTGACATATATCAAAAATATCAAAGGCCCGAGTATTGAAATCGGAGGGACACCGGTTTTAATTTCACAAAAACTACTTTTTGAAATTTTAAAAGATACCTATTGAAATCTATTAATCTATTATGGTATACAATATGGCGGCTTTGTAGTACGTGTAGGTCCGACAATTACAATGTTCAGACAATGGTCATAGAACACTGTAACACATATATTTTCTTCAGTTTATATATATGCTCATACTTTTAAACTTCATCCCTCAGCAAACCTGTTTGGTATTATTGTAATGGCTAACAACAAAGTTGTTGTAAGGTAAGGTCACAGCTGATACTTCAATATTCAAAATTGATTTCAAACTCAAGAATTTGTTTGGATTTTTTTTAAACATTTTTATATATTTCATCTTTTGTTCATAACGTTGATCTCATCAGTCAGGTCCAAGTTAACAGAAAAGGTTTAAACACAAACTGTTCTTTCTTGTCCTTTATCATAAAAGCTGTTATATTCCGTCTGTAGGCGTCCGTGCAATCCATGCAGATCGTGGCTCCCCTTTAGGTGATATTCTTGAGTCCATCTTATGTAAATCGTCGGTTTTTCTAATCATATGACTGGTAGCAGACGTTCAAATTTTTTTCGATAAATGATGGGTTTTCATGTAGCGGTTTTGGTCAGTGTCCCCAGATACGTCGCTTGCTAGGGACGGGATGTTGTCAAACATATCCTCCCAGTGGTAATCCTGGGCGTTGCGTGAGCACTGCGTTATCTTTGTTTGTACTGCGTCCCTATGGGGGATGGCGATGTGAAGTAGGAGGTTGCACATTTCGTCCGCATGACTATACCTGTAAACAAAAAACAAACATTTGAAACGTTTGTTACTTCATTTGCAGAAGCAGTCGAATCTTTAGAATTTCAAAAATATGTTTCTGACTTTACAAATGTTATCAATATGTATGGTATATAGTGTACTTATTGTCACTATCGTCATAACTTCGCCCTCATTACGGAGGTGTGTGTGTGTGTGTGTGTGTGTGTGTGTGTGTGTGTGTGTGTGTGTGTGTGTGTGTGTGTGTGTTGAACTGCGGCGAAAATGTCCCAGTATAGTGTAGCATTCGTCTTGAGAAATTAAAAATCAAAGAAATCTGATACATGGGATCGCGTAATCTGCTCAAATTCTGTAGTGTAAGTCTGTTATATACACCTACCCCATCTGAACGTCTGTAGCATCGTGGTTGTCATAGGTACAACGTGTGGCCTGTTGATAGAACATTTGTAAATATTAGTAACAATCAGTGTAGAATACAAAGAATGTTCATATGTTTTACGTTCCGGCAATGACACGGATTCGGATACATGTGAACAATTATCAAAACACATTCACCCAGATTACCTATATACATAATGTTTACATAAAATCATAAGATATTCTGCTCTTCGTATTTCTATGGCGATAAATCAATTTTGTTAGACGAAAAAGATTTGTTGATCAAGAATGTGACGTGTAACGACGGACTAGAATCTGCCTGTAAAATGTTGTCCACATACCCAAAGAAGCACGCGCTAGTACTGTATTCTGGTTTCGTAATGGTTTTCATGATGATTGATTTAATACATTACATGTATTTCTATAAATCAAAGCGGACATGCAATGGCCTGCTACTCTGTAGGTGGTATTGGGATATACTGTCATACAATTATTATATTAAATTTCAGTCTTATTACGTATTATTCAAACCTGCATAGCATGCTATGGATTATGTCGAGACGCCTAATTCGGTTCAGTGTCAATATGACAAAAACAATCCTTCTTGTTGGCTTGTTAAATAAGGAAGTTTAAACTTGATGTATTTTGCAACAATTATGGAACAATTCATTTCAACTTACGAAAATAATTACGTAGACCTGCACCGCGGTCAAATAAAGTGTATACGTATTTATTGGATTACTAGAAAGGGTCGATTAGCTTGCCTGTCAGTCATCTAGATGCGCAGAAAGATGATAACCGGTATTATTTATAGTGACACATTGTGGCCAGGATGTTTTTAGTGTACTTTTATCTTAGTGTTATTACCTGTGCAGTTGGGAGACAAAACAGGATTTCGCGGCCCGTTTACTTCGATACAGTAAATGTGCGGAAATAAAAATAGGCTTTCTGTTTGAGAATTACCATTGACGTGTATTATATTAATAACATATTTCTATGTTTTTATAATAATTAAGTTTCTTGATTAACATATTGTATAAAACCAATTCTATATGTATTCATTTTTTTTATTTTTTTTAGTTGCCCCACATATTTATGTAAGTATATATGAAGCAACTATAAGTCATGCTATAGAAAATTAAATCCAAATTGCGTTTAAAAAGCATTATATGCATTTACCCACGTAACTGATATGAATATCAGTTGTGCAAATGTCCATTTCCATAAACATGCTAATGCGTAATAATTCTTATCAAACCTAAAAAAGCCAAAACGAACATGGGTTATCGTTATTGCCGCTGTCAATCAAGGACATAAATCTGTTTTAAAATTTATTCTGAAAAAAATCTTTAATTATACTAGATAAGAATGTTGTTTTCACTCTTCGAGGAAAAGGGTTGTTATACAAGCTTTCATATAACAGAAACGTGGTATAGACATCCTATTTGTAATTCAGAAGGTCATGCGGGGTTGATCTACGTTTTGGAGGTGTAACCGTGCACCTTTATTAGAGCTTAACGACTTAAACGTTAGGTTCCTAGAATATCATATCATGTTTACTCAATATAACTTTATAATTACACTACCTGATGTCTATTTGACACTATCCAATGTCGTGTTTGTATATCTTACGTTCCTATATCATAACGTCATACTTGCACCATATCACATCATGTTTACTCAATCTAACTTTATAATTACACTATTCGATGTCTATTTGACACTATCTAATGTCATGTTTGTATATCTTACGTTCCTATATCATAACGTTATACTTGCACCATATCACATCATGTTTACTCAATCTAACATTATAATTACACTATTCGATTTCTATAATTGACACTATATAATGTCGTGTTTGTATATCTTACGTTCCTATATCATAACGTCATACTTGCACCATATCGCGTCATGTTCACACTTTATAACGTCGTTTTTAATTATATTACGTTTACACCATATTACGTCGATTTCCACGGTATTTATTAAAACTATACTTACCACAACGTCGCCAGGCCGGACGTACATGTGCTTGTGAGATATGTCATACGTCAGCTATAAAACATAAAATACAAAACATCAAAGAACAGCAGCTATTGTTACACAATCGATCAACTAAGACCATATGTGAAGTCGATACATGACATTGTTGGTGCGATATCGTTCAAGGTTGTTACTATTCCATTGATTCAAGATAGAAATGGAACAATCAAACTAAAAGATACTAGAAATATAGAAATATATTAGAAATGACAGTAACATACTAGTAAATGTTTATGAACTGTTAATTGAGATATCAACTCCCAATCATGTTTATAGATACAACTACAATTTCCGTGTTCGTTTGGCAAGTATATTCTAACTGTAATAGTAAGCTAATAACTAATTAACTAATAACCACAAAACCGTAGTTGTCTACTTCGTGTTATGTAAGAGGTCAAGTGTCACCCATCAAGTACACAATACAAGACTATACAATCATCCCGTCTTGATCAGGCTAAATTGTCTTTACAAATAAATGATTGTTTTCCTTACCATTGAATATTGTGGATCAACACGTCCTAACTCTATCCATGTACCGTTCCTAATTATGTATGCCGATGTTGCAACGCCTGAAAGTATAACAAAATCATATCGAATCACAACATTTAAAAAAAGGATATCTAAAGGATTACTTATTTTTGAAGTAACTTACAATTATATTAATTTTTCATAATTATGCCAGCAAATCCTAATACTGTATTTTTTCTGACATCTTCTTGCAAAATGTATTGAATATATATTTTTCCTATGACGGTTTAAAATAATGTTAACAAATCTTTACTTATGATACTTACTTTGAGACCTAGTAAATTGGATGGGGATCGGTAGATAAGGATTTTTTTTTTTTGGGGGGGGGGGGGGGGGGGTTGAAGACTTAAGAAAATAGACGGTTCCTCCCATCCCTTACAATTTTTGTTAGTTTTACAGTTAAAATCTTGAATCAGTGAAGTCACTATCTTCGTCAAAGCGTTTGCGAGAATGCAAATTGATTTTGTTACAATTTTGGTAAACGATAGATATGGTGCCTACGAAGAGGAACCAATGCCAATCTACTGTGATATCGGAAACGCAAAAAACCTTTTAAGACAATTTCGTCAAAAACGTCGCTTTTTTATTAAAAAACTTATATGACATGCATATATTTCTACATTCACGACTAAAAGAATAGAATCTATATAAACGTTAGACCATAGAAATTATCCAGTGCCCAATGACTGAATGTGGTATCCGCCCCAATGATTTAATCTTAATAAAAAAAAAATCAAGAAATATGATTCTCTATAAATAGTTGCTTTTGTCACATAATGAACATGCTTGAATCATGCTCCTAAAATCTCAATTATGTAAATATCATATAACTTATAATTACGTCATATAACGTTTATCAGAAACAAACAAAATATAAGGTAGTAAAGTAATACGCTTACCATAGTCATGTGTGTGTAAGGCATATCCAATGAGCCGGGCACCTATTTTCATGTCCCACGTGCAGGCAACGTCCGTCGTAAAACCTAAAAAGTCAAACAATTATTATTATCATTGGATTTTCAACGGCCCATCAACACAAATGATGTCATTACAAAAATGATTTACGTGTTAAAGGAAATGACATAAAAACGTCAAATTGAAAAGCAAAATTAGCTATTGATTATGATATCTTTTTGAACAAATCAACATTTGGTAGGTACGTTATACAAAGTCAAACAGGAGTCACGTGCACGTTGTTGCTAATGATAGTTGTGCATGTACATTATCTATGTTTATCCATGTCTCTCTATGAATGTGTCATATACATTATAAAAGAAATGTATACGGCAGCTCTTTATAATTATAGTGTAAACAAAGAACAGGTAAGATAGGATTAACATCAACGCAGATATAACAAGATAAAAGTAGGGAGATACCAACCTAGGCTGACAACATGAAAAACCTGGCTATATGCATCGTTACTAGCTATTGTTGTACCTGGCTATATGCATCGTTACGAGCTATAGTTGTATCTGGCTATATGCATCGTTACTAGCTATTGTTGTACCTGGCTATATGCATCGTTACTAGCTATTGGTGTACCTGGCTATATGCATCGTTACTAGCTATTGTTGTATCAGTATTTTCTTCACATGTATACATGTAGCAGATTGTGGAATACACATACGAAATATAAATCAAATTATTACATATATATTCTTATATACATTTAGACATCCATGAAATATAAACAAATCCATAAACACATGTAAAATAATTAATAGTCACTGTATCAAATGAATACGAGAGACTGCATAGACTTCATGTTACTCGGGGTCTAAATTATGTGCCCACATCTCCAAATACAAACTTGACACGTTTCTTGTTGTCCATGTTCATAGAGTGCAATACTATTACTATTTATAAATTAATTTTGCTGTTACGGCCATCACATTTTTGTTCTCTCTCAATTAAATAAACATAACATTTTCACCAATTTTACCATTCTGATTAATATTGTCGTTCAAATAATACATTACTATATAAATAAACATGTCAAGTAAATAACAGTATGGCAAATTAAGTCGAACAACTGAATCGTCAGACTCTTGTGTTGATGAAATCGGTAACCGTTAATGTACCTAGAGTATTAGCAGGGATGTATCCGCTTACAGCATACCCTTTAAATACTGTGTCGAGTCGTGGCCTACAATAAAATAAATAAATACATTAAAAACACCAATGGTATTGTATTGTGCATCACACTAGTATTACTCGACAATCAACAATATCAAAGCGGACAATAATATTAAATAAGTTAATGAATTCATATAAGATGATACAAGATACAAGAAATTTTATTTATAGTCGTATATGTGAAAACAGAAACATTATCTCTGAAGAGCTATTATTACGACAAAACATTAGAAAAAATATCACAGCAAGGTAACAAATATATAAAACTGCTATTGCTAAGTATGAGAGAATTGATTTAACATATTAATTTAAGATTAATTTAAGATGAAAAATGTCAAAATTAAACCATCAACCAATTGGAATGTCAAAGAAAAATAACAAAATAGTAACTGAGACTTCATCTTTTTGAATAACATAAAAACGGTGATAAGAATGGAGACAAGATAATGATTCAAATGAAGCATTTAACTTCTACCTTTACAGAGAGCACATTAACTCTTAACAGGATTCTAGACAAAATATATTATTCAAAATCATCAAAATACAGCTCAGAATAGAATTTAGTTCAAAACTTATATTTCATTCATTTTGACGATGACTTGATATTTAAATTCAAAATATCTTTAACATTAGAGCAGACATTGGCAGGTTTATATTGTGACAGGGCAGGGTTATTTAAACATTAGAAATATAAACATCATGTCGGACAAAACATCAAGCGTACAAATGTAGACGATACAAATAAAATTTAGACGATACAAATACAAATTTAAACGATACAAATAAAAATTTAGACGATACAAATAAAAATTTAGACGATGCAAATAAAATTTAGAGGATACAAATAAAAAGTAGACGATACAAATAAAAATTGGACGATACAAATAAAAACTGTAGCAATATCGAACGTCATGGCAGCAGTATAACAGATATAATTGTATTTGCACAATAAATCAATCAAAATGAAACTCTGCTTAAAATCATTGTCTATCAAATAAAAATTATAATCTTTGCATTAATACATAGGAAAAATATTACCTTTTTGTCTGGAATTCCAGGGTAATACTACCATATTTATCCAAATGGTGACCTGCAATTATATTATATTCAACATGAGCGAAAACATGGACAGTTCCACACATATGAAGTAATTTATATAAGTTGAAATAACTTGTTTCATAATTGTTGAAAATTAATAAAGTTTACATTTACAAAACATGGAGTAAGGTATATATAAATAAACTATAAAACAACTCTTGTAAAATGACGTATATTTGCGTTATCTGAGTCTTGAAGATTTGTAATGATATCAGAATGGAGCAACATTTCTAAATGTATGACAGCCTTTACTACTTACTATTAAGATCGGATCGTCCATGGACCTGAACCACGATATGTCCAGAAGTATTCCCAGTGTAGATACCAGTGACTAAAACAGAATTATAACATATTTTTTGTTTTGATCTGGTGTAACGGGTTTTTTGTAATATTTAACAAATTATGATAGGTTTAATAGCAAACACACATCTGAAAAACATGTCAAAAAACTAGATGTCTGTTTTGTGTAGAACATTTTTTACAAGAATTTGAAAAAAATGACCAATTTGGCGGCCATTTTGAAAAAGTGTATTTATGTGAATTTCTTGCGCTTCACAAAAAGCAAAATTTCACCTTTTTTGACACTAGATTGATCACTTAAATTGTCATTGTGTCACCATTGTTAAATGTAGCAGGTTCAATTTTGCTGTACAACTTTATAATGTTCAATATGATTAAAATAATATGCAAAAAAGTGGAAAGTTATATATTATTGGTATTTTTTTCACATATTAGGGTAACTGAAGCACTTTTGATTTTTGACCCCGAAAAAGGTGAAAATTAACACAAATAATAATGGGACAAAAAAAGAAGCACACCGACCCCCCATTTTTGTGGCTGTTTTAGAAAGAGAAACACGTTTCTTTTGATTCATTGAATACTAAAAAAAGTTTAATGCAGGATTTTTTTATATCAAGCGTTTAATCTGCAATAAATGGTGAAAAATGGGTATTTTTTCATTAAAAATAAGTGGTAGGGGTAACTAAAATCGCATTTTTGAGTAAAATGAATAAGATTAAGAAATTTTACTTCCATAATTTAACAGAAAATAATATCTTTATCAATTCTACAAACATTCATACATATCTGATAACAAACTTGGAAGAAATTGTATGAATTTGTTCTGCAAATGGTCAAAACCCGAAAATTCACCTAAAATCACCTATTGTGTTAAATTGGTATTTTTGACCGATCATACATAAATGTAGCGCAAAAACGAATACACGGACATATATTTTTTTTTGCATTTTCTACTATGCCATTATCCCCTTTTTCCAAAAAATCAACATAAGAAAAAAAGTTTATTACAGGAAATTTTTGACTTCTCAGAGGTGTTCATCGTTAATGAACAATTTTTATTATTCCAATTACCAAACTACATATGTTTCTTGTAATGAGATATTTAAAAGATATATTGACAATCTATGCAATGTAAATGAATGTAATTGGATTTTGTTTATTCTTTTTCTAAATATAGATTTAAATGAACAAGGTGAACAGAACGACAATGCGTTGTTTCGATGTAGAGTCTATAAGTAATATGTGTTTTATCTGTATGGCCAAAAAGACACCCACGACTTGCACAACATTGTGGTTCTATTTAATAAATGCCGATCTCTATCCGGAGTTGTCGTTCCTAACATTCACTAAGTAAGTGGAACAGCCACTGATTAGAAATTGTATCATGGTATGACTTACAACGTGGTAATTTCCAGCCCGGGGCTCCTAAATTCCAGCCAAACAGGGACCTTTTCTTAGATCCAGGCTTGCATACGTGTGTGGGGTCAATGCATTCCCTATAAAAAATATAAACACACATAGTAGTAGGATCATGGCTTCATGGAATACAGCGTTTTCTTATCTTTTTAGGATTTCGGAATTTTCGAGAGCCAAGGTGAACATGAAGTAGACAAGTAATTAAATTATCAATAGGCTAAATCTGAAATTTGTTTTAATATATTTCATATAGCATTGAAAGATTCATCCCCTACTTTAGTCCGTAAAACAAAAATGTATTGATACTAACCAAAATTAAAACAACGAGAGAGATCATATGATAAACGCATATTTATCTGTGTTTTCACTAAGAGTTATGTTGAAAATGTCTTTAACAGTTAGTTAGAAGCGTCATCAATTGCACTTTGTAACTTTGCTATGGGTACAGTGTATATCGTACATTGTAATTCCGTTAATCAAAAGCGAATGAAATCAGGATATGTTATCTTGAATAACACGTATCATATTCTTCTTACCATACGTGCTGTCTTTCATACGGTTCGTCACATCTGTATATTGCCATGTGGTGGACGCCGCCTGCTGGTGAGTGGGGCTGGAAGTCAACTGTACAAGAAAGCAGAAAAGATATTGTAAAATGTAGGTACACAAGTATCATTGTCGTATAATTAACACTAGTATGACTTTCTCTTTAATTCCATACAGTTCATGTTCAGAGCCTTGAACGTAGTTACAATTTAACGTTTTGTGCTGCGTTTGAGGATTGTAGCATTATGTTATGTATGCAGGTAACATAGCAGTGCTGCGTTTGGGGATTGAATCAATATGTTATGTATACAGGTAACATAGCAGTGCTGCGTTTGGGGATTGTAGCATTATGTTATGTATACAGGTAACATAGCAGTGCTGCGTTTGAGGATTGTAGCAATATGTTATGTATGCAGGTAACATAGCAGTGTTGCGTTTTGGGATTGAAGCAATATGTTATGTATACAGGTAACATAGCAGTGCTGCGTTTGAGGATTGTAGCATTATGGTATGTATACAGATAACATAGCAGTGCTGCGTTTGAGGATTATAGCATTATGTTATTTATACAGGTAACATAGCAGTGTTGCGTTTGAGGATTGTAGCATCATGTTATGTATACAGGTAACATTGCAATGCTGCGTTTGATGATTGTAGCATTATGTTATGTATACAGGTAACATAGCAGTGCTGCGTTTGAGGATTGTAGCATTATGTTATTTATACAGGTAACATAGCAGTGCTGTGTTTGAGGATTGTAGCATTATGTTATGTATACAGGTAACATAGCAGCGTGTTTTTCTCGCAGTGCATACATATTATCATTCACGATGTTTCAGGGCTTACGCTAACTTTCTCTCTCTGCACAGGGTGAAGAGTAAGTAGAGCGGACCGTATCGGATCGTAACCCTTTGTTCGCTTAGAGGTTTATTGTTAAAATAAAGTCATAATAAAGTTCATATAAACAACGCATGTACAATATATGAAATTAACCACTACAAAATAAAGATTATATAAATATTGTTGTATAATGTTTTAAATATACGTGTTTTATAGTATATATATATAAATATAGACTTGATTAGGAAAAAGAGGATATTTACGTTATTAAGTATAACGTATGTACTAATGTTAAAGTATAAAATGTATCTACTCAGCCCTATAACTTCATACGATTTATCAATACAGCTCATAAATGTAATTTATTAAATGTAAAAATAGCTTCACTATAAGATAGGAAGTTGTCTTTATCACTAGAGTCGGATTAGCTTCATATCAATATGTTTTATCTTTATTTTTATTCCTTTTATAGGATAAGAATTATTTTGAACTTTGAAAAGATAACTGTTTTTGTATCTGTTCCAAGCTGATTTAACATGTTCGCAATACAATTTTCAATCCTGATCAAAATGATAAATAATTAATATATATTCAGAAGTATTTAAGATATCAAATATAATTTATGTGAAAAATTCTTCATTTCTAGTTTGTCTTCAATACTTTTCAAGATAAGAAATATCTTAAAATATTCAAGATATCTTAATTTTGTTAACGATTGATCAACTTAAATTATACCAGATATCCTATATCTTTTATCTTACAATATAGATTTTAAAATATATTTTGATATAACATAGAATATCCAATACAAAATTCCAAATTATCTTATTAAATGTAAAGGATTTATGAAATGAGTAAATAATACATTCGTTTGTAAGAAATCCAGATGTCGAAAAGGACTTAACTTTGAAGTAATCGATTCGCCTAACAGTGAATGAAAATTACAGAACAAAGCAAGGTCGGTAGATTTCCGGCTGTGATGATTGACATTGGTTAGTTTCCAAATCTTCTATTTTAATGTTTTTAAACTTGTAAAATGGAAGATTAGCAGACACAAATACATATTTACAGGTTCCGTCTGGATCAATCATTTTACAATAATTTATTTTAATTTTCAGACTTGTGAGAATTCAATGTATAAAAAGAATAGTTATACCTATGATATAACTTCAATATGATATAAGAAATCGCATTTCTTTTAAAAGACATCTTATACCATATATACAACATTTTGTATAGGGATTTTATGAGATATCTTAAATATTACATAGTAATGTTTCTTATACCAGATACTTGTATATTAAAAACGTCAATCAAATATCTTACTATAAACAAAAAGAGATATCCAAGAAATCTCAAACAGTATTTTATATAAATTCATTAAATATAGGGTCGACACTTAATTTTTAAATACATATTGCACTAGTTTTGGCAATAGTTTATCATTATTTAATTTACTTCGTTCATATGAAACAGTATTATCTGTTCTCATTATTTCTCTCTCTCGGCATTAAGATGATTGACAGATAGGTAACCGCCCATTTGTATCGGTCTGGTGAATTAATGTATGAGGGCGGTACAGTATCCAGTGATGTACGGCGGCGTACACCAACTTATAGTGATTGGTTGTTCATTTCTCAGTTTGACACGCCTATAACTAACACTATTTTTAAAATGTACAGGGGTAAGATAAGGCGAGGGGTAAGAATTCAAATCTACGAATATATTTTTTGTTTTGAGAGAGAAACCACACCATGGAACCTTAATCATCCACACTCGTATACACTTATTTATCGAGTTACTTACAAAACAATAGTTTAGGTGTATTAAAGGGTTAATGTAAAAATTTAGCTGTCTTCCAACCGTCTAAAATAATTTTTGAATAGAAAAGTAAACTGCCGTACTATTAACACTTGTCAATGGTAATATGATACTTTGACACCAAACGAAATCCACGGTAAAGTAGTTCTTCAAGTTATATAAGCTTTCGTCTTTTAAACAAGCGGGTTTTGTTTCTTTGCATATCTACATTAACAAATTGGACAAAACAATATTGACTTGAAATGTATAGGATTCCGAGTTATGGTGTTTTCTATCTCACCCCTAAATCACATTAATGGGGAAAAGGAGTAAAACAACGAGATAAGAAGCCCTGCGGTAAAACAAAACGTATTCTATACATTATGTTAACTTTTTGACGTAACATATAGGTTCAAATTATCAGAATATTACAGGAGATTATATTCCATGTCTCAAAATGGAACGATATATCGTCGACCCTTAATAGTTGCATTATAATTATACAGATTCCTACGTCATAATTGTTCAACCCTTCAATGTAAAAAGAATTTGAATTCACAAATGAAGTTGTATACCGTGCTGTGCTTACTCAAGGGTATATATTGTTCTATATGCTTATCCAAATCGTATATGTGCCTATGATCTCTAATATCATCTTTGCTCTCTTTCTTCTATCAACGTCTAAAATTGGAATTTGAAGTAAGTTATTTTTTGTGATTCTTCTATCAACGTCTAAAATTGGAATTTGAAGTAAGTTATTTTTTGTGAGATGCCTCTAGCATATCACAGAAAACTTACTTCAAATTGCAATTTCTTGTCATGTACAAGACACAGCTTCATCTTAGATTATCTATAAAACGTAACAGCACACTTCGGAACAAGCTTTACTTTTTATTAAACTTCATCAAAGGGATCCCTATGTTTAACAAAACATCAGCGATGTGAAGAAAACCCGAATATGGATTTCCTGCTACATTGACGTGATATAGCTTCGTATACGTGTGTTATGCCGGCATTACAGGAAACAACTCTAATTGTTTGAAACAACGATAAAAATAATCAAACTTAAAGTTTATTCAAGTGGCTACATCTATATCAGCTTAAACTTATTAAAATTGGGATAAGATTATTTCTATGTTAACGATAAACGCTGTACATATATAATGGTTGTAAAGTAGATATAGAAAACCGACTCGGATAGAAATATAAGCTTATACATTTACCTATATATTCATCAGCTTTGAGTGGAACAGAGAGGCAGCCATATTCAACTTTCTGTAAGTATAACATTTTACGTATATTATTCTCCGTCAATGCACATTGTATATTTTTAACAATAAAAATAGCCAAATATAAAAAAAAAACGATTTCTTATTTGTATTGATCTAATTAATATAACAGATGAATAGATGACGAAATTTCTACAGTGTTACAATGTAACGCACAATGGCAAAGTATACATGTGTCAATATACAAGGACAGGCATATACTTCAATGTCAACACAAGGACAAACACACCTCAATGTCAACACACAAAGACAACCACACCTCAATGTCAACACACAAGGACAACCACACCTCAATGTCAACACACAAGGACAACCACACCTCAATGTCAACACACACGGACAACCACACCTCAATGTCAACACACAAGGACAAACATACATCAAGGTCAACACACAAGGGCAAACAACAGCATAGTTTTATTATAAAAGGACGAAAAATAGTCACCGTACAAAGACAAAAAGCACCCCAACCACAACACACAAGATATACCACAGTCACCACACAAGGACACAGCATTCCACTTTATCAACAAAAAATAAATATAATCGAAAATTGACACCGATACAGACTTATAATAAAAGAAAGCGAGGATCTATCAAATCAACAAAACAAATAGTTTATCAAGAAGCGGCGACGAAACCGATACTTTGGAAATAAGTGCGTTTTCCTTTACATAAGCTGAACACAATCTAAATCAAAGTATTCAATCGCATTAAAAACGTTTTAAAGTAAGCAATAAACAAGTCATTGTTTTAAGAAAACTTACGTTTGGTCCAACGAAAGATGACAGAGACATCCGCAATACTTCATGATAAGAGGATGCGGCACTGTCCGTGTATGGCAGTACTAGAACGATAAACAGACACACGAACAACATGGTGTTTACGGAGCTAGAGAAATAATAAGAAATGGCTTAAGGGACAGTGAATATATACGGCTATTGAAATCCGGGATTGTTAAAACGTATAAGATACCTGGAATCTCCAGTATAGTTTTTATGAGGGATGGTCACGTAATTTATTATGGTTTAACCGGTCTGAGCTTCTTTATATCTTAGTGATCCTTGAACTCGAGCACGAGGTAAAAACATAAACAAACGTCATCCAAGGCTGTTAGTTATGTAAATGTCGCATCTCCTATTAACCACAGAGCATTGTAGGCTTTGGTCGTGGCGACTGTTGTGACTATGATTGACACAAAGATACTCTCTCACATCATTTGTTTTGAAATGTTGGAAACTAACTTTTACTTAAATTACAGCAACATATCAAGATCTATATTATTACTCCGAGATTTCTGGAACGTCTTCTAGGTATAAAGTTTATGGTTGCAGAAGGGTTTTCTGTTGTTTTGTACCAACAAGTCGTTATTATGAACATTGGTAAGAATGTTCATGTCAATTTATGTAGTTAGTGTGGCAGATTTTAATTGTACATAAGATAACGGTCGCCTGCTAGCTTCGAGCTAGTGGGAATTTGCCTTTAGCTCAGTGGTATAGCGTCCGACTAGGAACCTGAAGATCGGGGGTTCGATCCCAAGAGAAAGCACACTATTCTCTTTCATGTTACAAACTGGTGCCGTTGGCCCTCCCCGTTCAAGGTAGGAGAACCCGTGGCGGGGAGTCAAAGAACCTGGGTTGGTGATTGATAAAAGGAGGGAATAGTGTAAAGATGTGCATTGACTAGGTTGCTTTACAAGCGTCAGCTGTAGGAAATTTCCCTTTAGCTCAGCGATAGAACATCGGGCTGGAGAGCCAAGGGTCGCGGGATCGAGCCCCAGCGATGGCACTATCTGTATCACTATTCCCTATCCTATTACAGGTTTTACATGTTTATTAATGTACATTGCACTCAGTGGTCTAATGATACCTGTGTTAACATGTCAGCATAATGTAGTCAGACATTTAAATCTGTTTACGTCGGCGCATGGTGATGAGTGAGGGTGTAACGTGACATGTTTACGAGTCAGGATTATTCATTACAGCTACACGGTGCAATACATATTACAAGTTATCAAAACGGTTCTTAGTTAAATTACTCCTGTATCCTGTTATAAACCGTTGTTTATTTGTCCTTTTCAGAATTCAAACATTGCAAGCGTAAAATTAAATTAGCCTTTTAATAGTAAAAATAATAATGCATTTAATTATCAACCGGATGGAACATGTTATCAAATGTCAACATGACCTGAAATTAACATTAACAACAATTTATTTACAAAGAAAAAACCGTCACCCTGACTTTTTTATGTATGTTATATCATAAAATGTCCGATTTTCCCCGTATTCAATATGTTCACATTACCTTCAAAGCTATTTTAATGTTTGATAGTATTTAGTTTATGGATATTAAATGTTTCCCTCATAGTGCTAGTTTTTCTGTAGGACTTACCTTATCGTTTTTAACACAAACACATGTGAGAGACAAGACGATATTCCATATCATTTAATGAGCTGTCAAAGATCCAAAGTTACTTATTTTGAAGATTTCAGAAGTTTCACGACTTTCAATTATAACTTGATTGGTATAACATCTTATGAATCTTTGTTTTTACTTAATTGATCTAATCTTGACTCAGTCTCAGCATACTCTTTAGTTGCGACATCTCCTCCTTGACAATGTCTCTGACGTTGGTTTCCGGTATATATTCGGAAACTGTCGTTATGCTAGTTTCGTTTACAGAACTATCAATATGATGACTATTTCCTTGTAAAACAAACTGAAAACAAACCTCCCTATTTTTGTATTAGGCATATATCTAGTTTGTTCCCTTTCCAGATTTTACTTGTCATATTCCATAGGCCTAGGTCAAATGACGTTAATGCTATCAATGGTCGATTTACATCAATAATTATGGACACATGGGAAAATATACTCGCGAGAAATGAAAAATGAATAGTTAAATGCACCTGCTGACCACATGCGTCGCTGGTAATAGTTGACCAGTCAATGACACAGAGAACACTGCAAAGCGATGCTGAAACGCCGGAGGGTTTTGTCCGGTTACTAATTATATATTTAATCATATCGTAGTGGGCAGCTGTGTTGAGGTCGTGAATAGTATTTCTCTTAATGGCATGTTATAAAGCTGCGCTATGGTTTATTAAAAGTAAAAATATCTCTTGATTTAATAGTTTAAAAATTTACGATGTATGAAAATGCAGAAAGCGTGGTTTCCCTTGTA
This sequence comes from Mizuhopecten yessoensis, assembly GCF_002113885.1. Classification (NCBI taxonomy): domain Eukaryota; kingdom Metazoa; phylum Mollusca; class Bivalvia; order Pectinida; family Pectinidae; genus Mizuhopecten; species Mizuhopecten yessoensis. The sequence continues at coordinate 434,070 of NW_018408684.1, forward strand.
AAATCGTATAGTTTCACTAGTATAGCATGTTTCTGATGCTTCACTAGTGCAGAAACATCTCGTATACAAGAGAACTGTACTCGATATTCAAAAAGGATTTCACATTTTTTCAAGAAAATAAATTTTAGGCATTATTTTTGTATTTATTGTACATTCAGATACTGCTAATAAAATACTATTCCGGTTTATTTTTTATCTTTTATTTTTATACGTTTGATAATAATGTTTGCTTGAAGGAAGCCTTATTGACATCAAACTAAAAAATGCGTAATCGACAACGTAGTAGGACTAAATTAAATGTGAACGTTTACCACTAAATAAAGGCGTAGTGGTATTCCAAAGATAAAAGCAAAAATAAAACATATTGCTCTTTTTTGTTGTATTTGTCAAACGAAAACGAATTGCTCATACTTCAAAGCGATTAATGACAAATAGTTTTTTAGATATAATTTAAATAAATTATGATATGAGTATTACATTTTGACAGAATTGCATATTGTAGCAGACCTGGACTTGGTCTTCAGTGGTTAGTAAGCAACAGCAATTAGAGTTGATGTTACTAATCAAACACAATCAAAGCAGTTCACTTGTTTTATAACATGTCTATAGCATGTGTACACGGATGCTGCATATAGCTGGCATGCTTTCAGAGTTCAGTGTTGTTTGAGACAATTATCAACTGCATAAATAACTTCTTATATAGAATAACTTACGTTTTTATCACATAATCGGCCTGCTATCCAGTATAGTTGCCCGAGTAATATTTTACATGTCACTAGTGTAATATACCCTGGGGCGTTTTTCGTTGGCTGTGCCAGTCAGAAATCGATTGTGACGTCATAATATTAACAATAACGTGGCGTCATAAATTGTGAATGGCGCAACCGATTGTCTGTCTCCGTTTGATTAAGCCCTCTACATTTTGACTTTAAAACCTGTCAAAATATAAGTTATCTGAGTTATGTGATAAAAAGTATCTCATAGTTTTCATTTCATATTTCATTTAAGATCCTATGTATTCAACAGAACAATAACCTTAACATTTGTCACACTATCTATAACAGTTACTTCACATAATAACACAATGGTTACGGCAGTGGTGTACTAGACTACTACCAAAAACAATTTCACGTTATCAACTTCTCTAGTGGGACAGAATATCTTAAAATGTTCAGACCTCATAGTAGAAATGATCACCCTATGATAAGGCACTGTTAAGAAAATAATGTTTGGAACTAAGGAATGTGTGATCGTAGCTTGAAGTTTTAAGATTGTCTAGCATGCACGTCTTTCGTGTTCTCTTTTATACATATCTCAAAGGAGCACATGCTCCCTCTCATCTAATCAGATCGTTTCTCATTATAAATCGATGATAAACAAAGTTTCGATTTTCTCACACATGTCCTCTTTCTGTCCTTATTCTAATAATTATAGTAAACGTGATTGAATCAATAGAGCAAGCTAAAATACAAATTACAAAAGAAGGACAACCACTTTCGATTTCAGTATGTCTCGTAGTTCTAATGATTATTACTATCGAAATAAATCCATAACAGTTCTTGTAAAATTAGATATTTAGATTATATTTTAATACCAGCAATATTCCTATAATACATCATCTCGCTTATACATGGACACAAAAAGCTTTTTTAAATGCCAAGCTTTACATAATATTATAATCGGCAACTCAGTTCCGGTTTACATCCAGCGAAACATTCACTGGAAATAGATAGCAATTAAACAAGTTCTTCTTGGCTGTGTTATATATAACAATATACATATACAATTATCATTATGGGCAAAGAAGTAATAACGACAGTACAGACAAAGAAATTTGTCAAATTTCTAGGGCGATCTGCCCCTGTATCAAAACAGGAACAAGAAAATTTACGTTTCACAATATAAAACAGAGACAGTCACCATGAAACAATAATACAATACAAAATAAATAAACAGAAGTTACTTATATAAAATATGCTGTTGTAATTGCATATCCCCTCGGTTAGCTTGTAACCGAAAGCTTATGATAGTCAATAATTCATCTTGAATACCTGAGATCAAGTAATTTATACAATCATTATCATATATACATGTATATTTAATTTTTATGCATTGAGTCTGGTGTAGAGGGAATGCATTCATGTAAAGAATAAATGACCATTTCATCTTTTTTAATGATAAATATTCTCAACACTTCAGAAACCTACGATGGTGATTTTATATTGTTTGTTATAATATAGGAATAATGATAATTTAATAGGTTTTATTTATACAAGACAATAAAAACACTTGTAGAAGAATCGTTCAGATTTGGTATGTGTTAATTATATTTTACATATCGATTGAACGATGCTTTATTGTTTTGCTTTCTTTTTTTACTTAAAATAAATGTATAAATAAAATTTCATAAGTACATTTTTATTGATTAAAAATATTTCAGGTAATGCGCTTTCCTAGTGATGTTAAAACAGATATGTTCTCCTGATTTCCACGTGCTAGTTCGATAAAGTTACGTTCGAGTACGTTTTAGTTCACCTCATTCTGATAAAGTCTATCAGGCATAGGACATTTGTCTTCGTTACAAAAACGTGTTTTGGCATTATCCTAAAGGCATCAAGGGTTCTGTTTTGGACACCTGTTACACCATACTGATATGTGTATAAATACCGTTTTGTCCAAAGCATTGGTACGTGAGCAGAAGTGAAAGATAACAAGGTGAGTTTTTATCTGTAAATTATATCACTGCTTTATCACTTTGATAGTTTATGTGGTAGTCTTTTGTTATTTATAAGTTAGAAATAACGTCATCCTGTTTTGTATCAAATACTTTGCGACATATAACAGTTTATTACATTTCGTATATCAAATGTAATTTTTGTTTTTATGATCTAAAAGTATGTGTTTGGTATACATATAGCGGGTATCGTTTCATGAACTTATGGGATAAACTTTATATTCAATCCATGAGAACTGAGAAAAATGAATATGTATGTCTTGTGAGATTATTATAAAAATAAATGATCTTCTGATGTTTGTAGATAATGCTAGAGCAGACACTTATGTCAATGAAACGCCAGCATGGCTACATTATATCCTAGAGATGATTGATCATGATAAATATCCAAACAATTAGTTTATTTTTGTGTTATTTAGCGAGCTTAGAATATATTTCAGAATTAACGTAAGTCATAACTGATCATAAGGAATCGAGTATTTCGTCTCCCTCATTGCTTCACCTTAGATGCAAGTTATATTATTTTGCACTGTGACATAGAATGAAGCACATACTAAAGTATGGCAGTGATGAAACCTACAGGAATCAATGGAGAAATGTATGATTTGTGAACACAATGGTATTAACCAGACGAAATTTGGGATCGGTCCGACCTAGGCCTCGTATTCACTATCTGTCACCTATGCCATTGTTTTATAGATGATACTCTTACTGAATGAATTATATTTGACATCAACTCGTAATTTGATGTTCTTTATGTATAAATCGTCACTAGAAAGGTTTAGAACTTTCCCTGAGCCATCCACTGTAGCAGGTGCTACCTTATAAGTTTTTTTACATTTTATTATTTGACAATTAGGATGGTTGGTATCCTTTTCAGAGGCTGTTAGTGATTCTTGATTTGTTCACCTGTCAGAGAAGGACGACCATGAGGACCATATTTGTATTCGTAGCCATTATGCTGTTGCTAGCGGTTACAGTGACGGACGCCAGACATAGGCGATCCAGATGTAAGTGATGTTAAACAAAAATTATAAAGTTATATCATTAGTTACGGTATTTTATTGTTACTTGACATCAGATACAGACCACGCAAATACAAGTAGTCACAATAAACACGAGATAAAAAGGTAGCTACAGCCAAAGATTGTTACAAAAACGGACACCGGGCAAATATCACGCTGATATACAGGTAAGAAGTCACAGTAAGCAAAAGAGACAATAGTTATCTAATCAAACTTTCTAATATATATCAACAATTTCTACATAACGCGGTGAACTAGTTGAAAACACGTCAACCTTAGGGATCACTTTTGTCCAATATTTCCCATAGAACCTTTATTTCAAAATATGATCCCACAGATCATTGCTATTCTCGATAGATACAACTGTTATTGACTGATATTCCTTAGTATAATTTCATTGAACAAAAACATTGTATCATTAAGGGTTGATATGCGCTGAGTTCTCATGTGACTTATGTCTAATACATATTGTATTATAGGTCACAATTGTAGGCGATAAAGTTTAAAATTCCAGCAGCATCACAACATGTTCATAACTTGATAGGTTTACGACGAACGGTTCTGGTGATATCAGAACAGTATGTAATGAAATGCGTATTAATGTTAATTACGGGGATTTAGTAGAAGATTTTAGATGAGGCTTTCAGCGAATGATCATTAAGTACATGTGTATTTATCTTATGATGCTTTTTCGTGTGAATGCCCAGCCAACTAAACTGCTTAAATCCTTTAAGTTGTAAATATTAGCTCAAGAACAAAAATATCAGGGATCGCCGAACTTGCCCCGGTCTCCCTTGTGTAGATTTGTTTTTGTATCATAGATAATTAGTAATCAATGTATTAACAATATCATTTTTTCGTCAAGCATTCACAATTTAATTTTTGCTTCAATGACGCTAATGATGTGGAAACACAAGTAGAATACAAATATCATTATATTGGCCATTATTCGATTTTCTATCTATCATATTTGTTTTCTTCAGCAAACCATATTTGTATTAAAGACATATTTTAAATTGATATTTTGATTGATTATCAGGTCATCTAAAACCTCATCCCGGACGACCATGTGGTCTCCAAAGTCAAAGGGTACAACGGTTCTATTTTAACCATCGTAGAGGGAGATGTGTACCCTTTACCTACTACGGATGTGGCGGGAATGCCAACCGATTCCTGACACGTCGCGCATGTCGACGCGTCTGTCGATTTTAAAATCTGTCATATACTTGAAATATATGTTACAATAAATTGAGTAAAAAACTTCTTTCTTTTTGAGTTTTAACATCGGCACATAGCCTGGTCATAAATTTAAGTACATATACAAATATTTGAGGATACAGGCTACATGAAATGGGAACTTCTTTGATATTAAGTAGCTGTATATACAGTGTCATTGTTAATATGGTATTGTTGGCTTTATAAATACGCCTTTAAGGGGGTAAACAGATAATTTCGATGACGTTGACGATGACGATACAGTTTTTTTGAAATCAATATATATAAGCCATATAGAATGTTTTTACACTTATATGACATTGCGCTGGAAAGGTTCTCATTGAATTAAAATTTGAAACTAAAATGGATTCGTGGCCTTTTTGAAATCGTCAGTAAGATTTCGATATTAAAACATTTTAACCAGCAATATAAAACTGATTACTATGCCCGTATTTCACACAATAGTTAAGGATAAATAACAGTGCTTCCCGAAATATCATCTTTTTAGACCTTTTAAGCAGCAACGCAAAACAGTTTCTTAAATCAAATGATAATTGATAATTGAATCTAAACAAGTTTATCAAGATATTCTGACAGAATAACTTTATGATTTTACATGGGCTGTTAATGATAAAAAGAAAACCATATTGAATATATACAGGATTTTCAACATAAGCGATAGTTACAAAGTAATGTCATTTCATAACTTAATAAAGTATGTATCATTTCAGAATGTATACATAATTCATATCATAAGTGGAAATAACAGTCCAACCTCAAAAGCTGTTGAATCCTGTGTATACCCTAAACCAAATATCCCCTGCTGTGTCCCCGCTTTGTAGACACTACAGTTATTAATTACAGTAGCCTGTAATCTCGTACGTTTATGATATAAAAACAATGTGAGTGATGATCCTCTTGTGTAAAAGAGTACGCACTGTGTTGATGACATTCAGGTTCACCAAGGAGAAATGCATAATTGTAATGTGTACATTAAATGACAGATACACTTGTAATAATATAAACGTACAGTAATGTCAGTAATAAAGAATTATCATTTCATAATACAGACTTAATTTCTATTGCTACATAATCAGGTTAAAAATTAAGGGTTCACACACTGTGATTGCAGTTTTGATATGGTGTAAATCTGTACACAACACCAAACACATTTTATAAAGGAAAGTTAAAATAACCCAAGGAACTGGGAGGTCATCAAAACAAAATAAAAGAGTTGATAGCCATTCAAAAAGCGGAGACTCGAACAAATGATCCAGCAGGTCAAGTGTTTCCTGTATCATATGTAGCATCCGTGGTGATGCCATCAGATCATAAACACTTTAGGTAAGTAAACAAATCTTTATTATATTAAACCCCGAATATCATTGTCTGCCGTTTGAGAACGACATTAAAACATACTAAATGTATAGTTATGTAATTTTTTTTCAAACGACGGGCTTACCAAGAGAACCGTATCTTAAGAATAATCTCTTGCTGAGCAGATGACATTTACACTCTTCAGAAAAATATCCTCATTTTTACTTTTTGAACCTGAGTCAAAAACAGATAAAAGCAATTAGTCTTGACGGACAGGCAGAGAAATACGCAACGGACATTAGTTTCGAGATTTTCGGTTATTTTTCATTCTTCCGGAAATAACCGATGAAGGCCGACTGAGTAAGACGTGTTTGCGACGTTATAGACAAATAATCTCTGAAATTTTTTTCATGTCAAGTGTTTCCTGTATCATATGCAGCAACCGTGGTGAGGCCATCAGATGCTGAAAAATGTTTAGATCATAAAGTTAAGTAAGTAAACAAATCTTTATTATATTAAACCCTGAATATCGGTGTCTGTCGTGTGAGAACGATATTAAAACATACTAAATATATAGTAATGCATTTTGTTTCAAACGACGGGCCTACCAAAAGAACCGGATCTTAAGAATAATTTCTTGCTGAGCAGTTAACATTCCTAGCATTGCAGGATGTTCACAAAGCCAAAGCTTAGAGTTCTATCTACACGCATCAATTTTTTTAAAGTCTCTTAAAGGATTAACAGTACAGAGAAGGAAATATATATGTTATAGGATAAGGCAAAGTCTGTAAAAAGCGTGGCTTTTGCTAATCTCAGATATTTTCTAATTAAGAATAAGACAAGATAAGCTAGATTTAAAGTAGGCAAGTCAAGGAATAACGATTAAACACAAGCTTTAATGAACTGTTAAGACTAACATTAATGTAGAATTCACATTCTAAACAAATAGTTATCAAAAGCTGCAGCTGGGAAAAATGGCATGTAGACCTATTATTGTAATGCTCTTTATAAAAGTATCTCCCGTTATTAATTCAACCTGGTTATAGTGTCTTCATGGATGGATGATTGGATCATTCCCGGATTGAACCGAACCTTTAGTTATCAACATAACAAACACACCATTCAAGGTCTTCACACATGGAACTTCCGGTTTATTGCGCATGTCACATAACATGAATGATTCACGTTACATATACAAATGATAACGACTGTAGATATTATTAAGGTTATCAATAACATATAGTATACGAATACTACACTGGTTGATGACATTTACAATCTTTAGAAATTATCCTCTTTTTTACTTTTTGAGTCTGAGTCAAAAACAGATAAAAACATATTAGTCTTGACGCACAGGCTAACAGATAACGCAACGGACATTAGGTTCGAGATTTTCGGTTATTTTTCATCCTTCTGGAGATAACCGATGAAGGCCCACCAAGTACGACGTGTTTGCGACGTTATTGAAAAACAATATTGAAAGAGTTTTTATGCATTCCAGTAATGCATTGTACTAAATGGACTAGTTTGCACTCAAATATATGTTATTTTATATCAAACGCCATCTATAGTAAAACATCTACAATTTTAAACATACGTTTTTTCCTTTTTCTTTTATTTCCCTTAACAACAGATGATAAGTTGCATCTCACTCTCGCGAGAATACGCCAAAGGAGAATGACTTCTTCGTATTTCGTATTGATTTTTTTCTCTCTAAATAGTAAACAAAAACCGTGAAGATTGTTTTCAGTATATTAAGATGTAAGTGGATGTGTTGAAACATATTTGTTCTTGGTTCAAGGGTTTCCCCACTGGACGACTACTTTCGGAAGAAAACGAGAACATGCAGCAAAGTTGATGGACACCAAATCTTTTTATAAAATTCACTACCTGCCAGATGCCAACTGGTGGAACGGATCCGGCATACTTCAATCTATTCTCGATTGTTCTTCTTAATTACATTAAGTTTATCTTTCTGGATATTTTGTTCACGCTCAGTACCCTCACATATCGCCACTCAATAAGTATGCCAAGACACGAACATGTTCCTCATCACTAAATATAATCAAAATAAGGAAAAGTTCAGAACTCTATGATTAAATGTATTCAGCACAAGACATATCCAGTACAAAAATTGCCTTTAGTTTTACAAATGTAATGATGTATTTTGTTTAAACTTTCAGTTATATTAAATAATATTAACGAAACATAATGCTGTCCTCATTATGACAATGAATGCTACAACTAGGTCATAATGACAAATTAGGAGGATCTTACTGCTTTTTTGTGATAATGTTGGGTGCAATTAAGCATCGCACTACTCCTGTTTATTGTTAAAAATGGGATTCACATTGACAGTATATTAGTATACTGATATACAAAACAACGTGTACTTATCGAATAAATATCAATTAAACTATTCATTAATTCACATCAATCTTTGGCCATAATTTCACTTTAACAACAGATATGTGGTTTTAATGTGTTGATATTTTCTATTATGATATAAAGATATTTCAACCTGGAACTTTTGTTATTCACAAAGTTTTCAATTGAAAGTTACATTTAAAATAGCAGGCGAGAAGACAAAATGATATTTATATACATTTTCTAATTTTTCAAGACCTGTGCTAATTAAAACAAAAAATGAAAAAAATGTTTTCAACATAAGATATGATTTCTTTCTGATATGAAGCATTGTATTGGGTAGCTATCATTTATGAGGCTTTATATGCAAATACCAAAATCTGCCATTCTGATTTGAAAGAGAAATAATTGTAAAGAAATGGAAATAAAGATCATTAATAATATGAAGACAAGTTTAAAGCAAAGAAGAGCTTTAAACATTATGAAATTAACGAAATGTGATTAAAACAGAATTTCGACTGGATTTCATGCCCAAACCAACAACTTGTTTCTCTCTCTAATCATTTTACAAGGTCACACATGTCAGGTATAAACATTTAAAGCGGTATTAAAGTTTGTCTAAACTTCTTACAAATAATTGACAAATTGTGCTTGTTTAATAAATTATCACCGGCACAAAATATTGGGTTTGAGCACATAATCTAAGTTTGAGCAGGATAACGGTAATGAATACTGGCCGGGGTGTTCCAGGGGTCTTTTTCCTCAACTACGACTCCCAACATATCGACAAGAACAATTTTAAGTTTGGGACTTCACGAAAATGATAACAGAGAGGGTGACAACAAACACCACAAGCACTGGAATGAACATCAATAGAACATTCTTATGTCGACTCCAACTGAACGAAGAAGTAGAACTGCGAAAATGCAGACCTCCTTAATGATTGCATAGAAAAAAACAAATTTGGACTGAAGGTCGGATCTCACATAGACTGGATTGAAGCTTAGAGAAATAATAAAATGAATTGAAGTCTAAGATAAGATACAAAATGGAAACGATGAATCATTAGTTATATACGTGTATTATAAGTTAGATTGAAGACAAGATATATTATACAATTGATCAAAGCTTAGATATGTAATAGAATGGATGGAACATATTGTACAATGGAAAAGGTTGAAAAACAGTTAATCATTTTAATTTTTGATTTTTAAGTTATCAATACCAGTTAAATAAACATCGCAGAAACGGTATCACATTGAGAACGTCACTCCACCAAAAGTATGTATGACATTGTCATGTCTGACTCATCAAGAAAACCTTTATAAGTTACACGTACAAGTAATACCATGCTGAACAATTTTCAGGAGATGTGTTTGCAAATATCACAATGGTTTGCTTGTAGTCATCAACCTTTATACATTGTAATGCTTCATCTCTTTATCGTTGGTTTCGCTCGAATTTAAGCAGTTCTAAGAGTTTGTAAAGCTTACTGTTGGACTAATTTAAGCGTCCATTATTGGTGATATATCCCGGATAACAATGACAGATAACGACTTAAAAGGGCGCTAGTGTCTTGACTATCAACTTCCCTAAATCAGGATTTTAAATAAACGAATTGAAACGTTACCATTAACCAAAATCTTGATTTTGATCAATTGTTGTAGAACGATGTATATAACCACATGCCCAGTATTTTAAAACTCATATAAAATACATTATAAGTAATGTTTAATGACGATTCATGTTGTTACAAAATTTGATAGCCGTCCACATGTTACACCTTTAAACTGTTTTCAAAACAATTCAAGAGTCAAGTAGCGGTCAATTTTTAAACATCTGGTCATTTGATTAATATATGGCCGTTAAGTGACCTCTTGCTTGTGTATATAAACTACCCATCCGACCTGTAGTGTTGTCAGCCTACAGCCCTACTTACAGCCACTGCCGTTAAACGTTGTATCAGGTACACGTGAGTATCAATACAGAGTTGCTTATTGCTTTGATCGTCCTTTTTATCAGGGTGTCTGAATTGTTGCTTGCATCAGATATCGATCAAACGTTGCTATAACATTTTGAGAATCCAGTTAGTTTAGAATTGAGGGACTATGTATGAAGATTTGTATTCTTTTACAATGCCAATAAGTCTTTGATAGGAAAGGTTTGAGTAATTATGTATGGATATCGATACTATCTTACTATGCTTCTAGTGTCCCCTTATTTAGGTTTGAGGAATTCTGTTTTATGTGCGGATTGGTCGAGTGGTTAACACTCCGGCGTAAGCATGGAAAGTGTTTTTCTCCTTCCAACTCAAACAACCCAAGGTGGGGTACAAAATGGTCTGGGTTTGATGTTGCTGTGTATGTACTGTAGTGTTCCAGTAAGGTGGAACTATCAATAATATCATTGGAAGCACGGTCCCACTACAAACAGAACGCAATACATCTCCAGCACACACGCAGGCATACACACATAGGGAGATATAAGCCATGTGACATAGGACCAGTAGTAAGCGCCAGATAAGGCAGCTCCTGGGAATTCCTCAGAATGGGAACGCTTGTGAACGCGCGTTGATGGATGATTCGGTATTCATTTAAGTATATTACAGGTTTCGCTTATTTTTACAGACTGAAACAAATCGTTGCCAAAACCCTTTAATGTCTATGCTGATTGTATTGATTGTATACACTGTATATATGTGTACTGTTAAGCGCCTCAGAGTGGCTAATTCTAGCTAGGTAGAGCGCTTTATAAAATGTTGTATATTATCATCATTATAATTAAAGTACTGGCGTTACGTTTATCATGATATATCAGTATTGTTTACATGTGTTTTTAGACAAAAAGTTATTTTTTATATTTTCATCTTTATTTATGTTCATATCAATATTTCAGATAAATATCATTGCTATTCAAAATATCATATGTAACACCCAGTACTCTATCAGTCATTCCGATAAATCCCTGTATTATAGAATGTCCTTCATTTTCCATTATAAACACTTCGTTTCCTAATCCTTGCATATCTTTACGTACGCTTCGCTTATTGAACGTTTGTTTGTTGTTTATTCGATTGATTTCCATGTTAGGTTCCTGTCGGGCTAAAACCATATATTTTATCAGAAAACAGTGAGATTGATCCAAAATACAATTTAATGATACGAACGTTACATTTATAGATGATATTTTACTTATTCTATTTAGAAAGAAGCGTCAGAGATGAAGTCTTGTACATTAGCCCTGGTTGTACTCGTAACATTGTCGGTGATCCAGCTCACTGTTGCCCGGAGACCGGGTGAGTGCGAAATTTATTACATGTTTTTGCATTCCTTACAGTGCATTGTATATATTGGTTAAATGTATTTCATTGGACCAATATGCGAGATTACATTGATTAGATTACACATTTATGTGTCTGCTAGCGTAACTAGCCATTCTAAAGATAAAATAAACAGTCCAGACTAACTTAACTTGTTTATTTTCAAACATATGGAAAGGTTACTAAGATGTAGGCCTCAACGAAGTTCTAAGTTGGACTTATTTAAAAAACAAAAATAAAACCTTACTTGAACTACATGTAGTTTGAACACAGAATCTGAGTATCAGGAATTAGCGGTGGATTTTTTCATGAAATTTCTTTTAAACATATTGATACACTTGTTTGAATATCAAACTGTTTATGACTGACATTATTTGATTGAATTAGTGCCGATCTAACCTTATATGACGCATATCATATTGGGTGTGGTTTTTTAGTGATACCCAGTGCTAGATCGTTTATCTCATCCATTGTGTCTGCCACTTTTCTAATATGGCGACATTTCGCGGGTTTTCATACAGAAATTTCGTCATCCGTGCGTTAACGCATAAGTAAATCGTACGATTGTATTCTGTTGTATTGTTTATATATACATATGACTTTATGTTGTTTATAGCTTCATGATGTTGTAAATATGAAATATGACCAACACTGTGATATACGATTCTTCTCTGTAAGGACGAACGACATTGCTTACTCGAAAGCATCCAGACGTTGCGGTAGTAGTGAAAAGGCTTTCTTTATTTTAGGGTGCAATACTCACAGACTTTAGCGAAATAAAATAGTTTTGAGAACTACAAAGTACGAGAAAAAGAACTAATTACCTGTAACCTGTCTCTCGGGCTAAGATTATGTAACATCCCAACCTAAGGTTACGCCTCGGTTGGGATTTTGTTACAGAATCTTAACCCTAGACTGAGATTACCCGGTCACGCTCAGTTAAACGTACATGTATATTTGATTAATATCGTACGAATCGATTCATTTCATGCCTACATGCACATGTAAATAAAATCAATTTTTGCATCTATATTTTTTGTTACAGTTTGCCTGCTACCCCCTGTTGCTGGTTACGGTAACCTGGCAAAGACGCGATTCTACTGGGACACTGCTGCGTCTCGGTGTCGGAGTTTCACGTATAATGGCAAGGGCGGGAATGACAACAGATTTGTGACGAAGGCGGACTGTAAGGCTAGTTGTGAAAAGTAGCTGATCAGCAACGAAGACCGATAGACTAGATGTCAAAATGTCATACAAGACGAACGTCTCTTCGCTACATTTTCTTCTTCATCTGATCAACTTGTACTTTAAAACTGTTTTTAACTTTTCTTAGCGATATCGTTACTTCGACTGTACTGCTATAATGGTCATATTAAAAATTTGAATAAACACCAAATTTTGCGTTGATTCAGCATCGAATTTTATTTTTGTTATATTTTGCTAAATATATTTAACTGTATAATGAATAATTTCTCACAGCTTGAGTATTTCATTACAAGATACGTGAGTTTTTATCTAACGTCGCATATTTAAAACAATTGAACATTATCACTGTAGTGCTATACTTGCGCTATTATTACGTTCCGTAGCAAATTCTTGTTCTTGAACCTTCAAAATTAACAAACAGTATAAAGTTATTGGTATAAAACGTTTTTCTTCGATTAATGTTATTATAATTTGCTTACTTAACATGTAAATGACGTACGCTTTCCTCGCGTCAAATTTGGCTAGATTATAGTTGAACATACATGTAATCTTTTTTCATTTTGTCAATATATAATACGATAACAAAAGCTATGAACACAAAAAAACAATCCACCACTGGTACGCAGGTTCGAGACCTACGTGGGGCGGGCGCCAGGAACTAGCCGCAGGTCGGTGTTTTTTTCTCTGGGAACTCCGACTTTACTCCACCACCAAACCCTGACACGTTTTTTTAAATTGCCATAGCTGTTAATAGGTCGAAAACACAAACAAACCAACAGTTGTAGCCAACGATCTCACTCTCCGGTAATCCGGGTTCTGGCGAACCGTAGCTGTGTTACAGCGTATCACCTACACAAAATAGCAGCAGACAGCCAGGTACAAAATAACAATATCAAAACGTATCGATAAAATACAACATTATTTATTTTCATTTCACAGCATATTACAAGGATAACCATAGATGAAATAAATAACTTGGCAACAGTAAAGATCATATAAAAGAGGACGCAAAGTATACAATAATTTAAAGGGGTTTTGTGCTCCTTTTATCGTTCACTTTTATATACTTTATAGCTTTTAATGTATAATACAAAACATCCTGGTACACGTACACTGATACAGCGGTCAAAAGTACAAAGGCACTGACTTAAAATTAGAGTGTTCAAGCGTACAGAACTGCTTGCAAAAATCTAAGGAAAGTATCTTATTATAGTTTACAGCGATTCAAAAATTCAGAACAGATGGCAATAGTCTAAGGGAAGTTACGTATGATAGTTTACAGCGATTCAAGTATTCAGAACAGATGGCAATAGTCTAAGGGAAGTTACTTATAATAATTTTCAGCGATTCAAGTATTCAGAACAGATGGCAATAGTCTAAGGGAAGTAACGTATTATAATTTACAGCGATTCAAGAATTCAGAACAGATGGCATTAGTCTAAGGGAAGTTACGTATTATAATTTACAGCGATTCAAGAATTCAGAACAGATGGCAATAGTCTAAGGGAAGTTACGTATGATAATTTACAGCGATTCAAGAATTCAGAAAAGATGGCAGTAGTCTAAAGGAAGTAACTTATGATAATTTACAGCGATTCAAGAATTCAGAAAAGATGGCAGTAGTCTAAGGGAAGTAACTTATGTAATTTACAGCGATTCAAGAATTCAGAAAAGATGGCAGGAGTCTAAGGGAAGCAACTTATGATAATTTACAGCGATTCAAGAAAACATAAATGCAATAGTCAAAGGGATGTAATTCAGTATCATTTGCAGTGAATCAAGAATTGAGAACGGCTGGCAATAGTCTAAGGGAAGTAACTCAGGATAGTGTATATGTGCTATTTCTGTGAGATGTGGTGGTCGATGTTTTTGATAATACATAATAGTGCTTTGTGGTTTTGTTGTTACTACCCGAGTTTTCGAATGTGAGAGTATGACATTAATTAGAACAACTAGGATTTACATGGCGGGTGTCACCGACGGAACAGACGACGCTTAACCTTCCGGAACACCTTGTTGTATATTGTACTTGTACCTTACAAGGATCTCCATGTCGGTATTTCCTTTGTTCATATCTTGCCCCAAGTTTTATCAGTTTTTATTTCGAATTATTGTTTTGTTAACAATTCTGTATTCTCTTGTTGTTTAAGCGTGATTTTAGGACTTAGAACAACTGGCAATAGTCTTAGAGAGGTTACTCAGTATAATGTAGAGTACAAAGCAGCTGAAAATAGTCAAAAGAAATTAACTTAAGATAAAAGAGCAACTCAGACTTGCAGACCAGTTTTTCAACGCACAATGAGTTCGACCAACAAATGTAGCAAATATATACATGTACATGTATATGACAAATAGACGGGACAACTAATGACATATAAAGCATGCCTTGCATTCACTAGGGAGACGTAACTGGTATTCATTGCAGGAAAAATACCGGGAAACTCAAACTATTTTCAATATAATAAAGAAGTCATTAATTTAAACAATAACATGCACAGTTTTGTACAACCACGATTACCCATCAACAATTTATAGTTTGTTAGGGTTAATATTTTTAGTAAAAAAACCGTTTAAATTTAACAACATCAAGCAAACAAAACGGTTAGAATAACGTATATCGAGACAATTTTAGATAATGTTGACATTAAATCTGAGGATAGTTCGACATAACTAATCAGCATTATATCCGGACAGTTTTTTCTGAAAAATAAAGAATCATTTTCCCCGCATAACTCTTTTTGAAGTAGTAATTCTGAGTAAAACACGCATGTATATGCTGGTATAATTAGTTTCCTGCTCGGTCACATTATATCCAACTCAATTAAACTACCAATAAATAGACAGAAAATCTAACAACAACAAACGGAACACAAAAATTAACAGCCTAACACAACTGATAACACAAAACACATGAATTGACATTTGGAGACAACATAATAAAAACAAACAACAATTTACATGGAAACGACAAAATGGGTCTGATAAAAACAGAATTAATTGTTTGCTAATTAGTAAAGACATACGAACCATTTTAATACATGCGACATAATACTAGCTATTCAAAAATACACAGATCGCGTGGGTATCTCAATTAAACTTAACAGTACTTAGCCGACTAGAGGTAAATCCCTCTAAAAATTGAATAACCTTTACTTAAATGATGATAAATATATTGAATTATTAAGATATGTTATAAATGAATACAGAGAATCAAAGAACAAATCATCACAATTTTCAGATAGAAAAAACAAATTATACCTGTTAGAACAAAAATTTAAAATACTGAATGAAAAAGGTGGTCAAAGTGTAGATAATTCCATGGAAGAGAAAATAGCAGATCTCGAAACGCAGACACGTGAAATTTATGATTCATGGCAAGCGATTCCCGAATCAGAGCGAAAGAAAACTGGATAGAAAAGGGTGAGAGAAATACCATTTGTTTTCTCCAATTAGAAAATAGACGACAGATTAAAACAAAATTAACAAAACTAAAAGACGATGGTGAATCAATACTATATGACACAAAAGGCTCCAGACTCTACTAAAGTAAACCGGCAATGTACAAATGCTGTGGAAAACTTGAAATTAAACAGATCACCTGGTTTGACGATAAACGGATTTTTTTAAGCTCAACACAGGTAAAACAAAACTAAACTGTCCAACTTAAAGAGACAAGGGGCTCTTACATTAATATTAAAAAAGCGATTAAAAATTATTAGAAAATTGGAGACATATCACTCTCCTTAACTGCAGCAGATGTTTAAGCTGAACGTCTACAAAACATACTATCCTCTATAATAAGTACGGATAAACAAGGCCATTTAAACAATAGATACATCGGCTACAATATTCGACGGATACATGATGTTTTTGACTACACAGACCATTGAAATATAGTGGGAGCAATCTTTTCCTAAACTTAGAAAAACCATTGACACATGTGAATGGGATTTTATGTTCAAAACGTTACGTACTTTCGGATTGAAAGACTCCTTTATTTCATGGATAAAACCTTTATATGTTAACTAATCTAGTTGAATGCTAAATAAAGAGTAGAAATTTTAAAGATTCAAACTAGAAAGAGGTAAAAGGTAATATTCTTAACATTATCATCTAACATCATCCTCATCATCATAATTGTCTTACATGATGATCATCATCATCATCATCAGCCATCATTATCCTATGTCATCATTTTCATCTGATATCATAAGCAGACATTACAAAAATTGCCAATGCCATGTACATACATAAAGACATATACACCGTGACACTGATGCAAAAACAATACATATAAACCTATGACATCAAACACACGAGAGCAAAACCAAATAAACTGAAACAGAAAAAAATCAAAATAAAACACAAAACATTAAAGGAGATGATGCGGAGCAATCCTAGGTCATTTTAACTTCAGTGAAGCCTTGCGAATTAAAATGTATGATTTTTTTTATGATTATTATTACAGTGAGGAGACGATAAAGTACAATAGATTGTCATATTAAGTGATACTATAAGTGCATCTATTTGACGATTTCACTCATTGTTATTTATTGATTTATTCTGTTGAGACACAAGGATCTTTTGTGCTTTTAAATCAAATTTCATATGGTTTTTGAGACTAGTCGAATTAAGGTCTATTTAGTTGGTGGTGGTTTTAATCTATATTATCATTTAAGATCCAATTTCTAGGAACAGTAGGTTTAGCATTATTTTTGATTAATACTGAATATGTCTTGTGCTCCTTTACTATTTCTAAGTATTAACTTAAGATTGATAGGTATATTTGGAAAAATAACTGCTTTTTCCTGAAGTAAAAATGTGATATTTTTTTCTCATAAAATGATGCACAGCATTCTTTAGGCCTTGCTATGTCGAAAGATTAGTATCAATGTTATTTTTTTTCCTGAAATTTTTCAAAATGATAGAGTGATCCATCATGTTAAGTAATGTTGTATACAAATTGTACTCCCTTTTTAAACCATGATTTTTTTAATGTTGTTGTTATAAACGATTTTAAATGTTTCATTTTCAGACCACCTTCTTCATAACTTTTAATTATCACATCTCTCTTTATTTTATCTGGATGACCATTCCACAAGAATTCATACAGAATAGTATTATTTTTTCTTATATATGTTTTATCAGGATTTGGTAGTGCTAGAAATAAATGGTTAAACTGTGATATAAGTAGTGTTTTAATAACTGATATTTTACCTATTGGTGTAAGTACTCGTCTACTCCTTGATGCTATAAGAGACTTTAGTTTAAAAACTAGGAAACCTAAACATACTTACCAAAAAGTGTACAAAATAGGACTATAACCGACTTGCATTTAGTCTCGTTCAACCAAAGTCTTGCTACGCTGAACAGAGAATTACAAATGTACAAGTGATCAAGCGTCTGGTTGAACGAGACTAACTTTTGTTGTGATGGTCGTTTTTGATCAGGGTGTCAAAATATTCCTTAAACATAAGAGGCCACTTGTCGACCTTTTTTCTATCGGATATTTATTTGCCGACTGCGACCTCTTATTTCCGAAGCACTCATACTTTGATGCAGATTCCGCCCGAAATCCAGGCAGAACAAAGTCTTCATGAAAAACTCATTTAGGTCGTTAATAGTTCATGACAACGATGTCTATAGCTACTCACGGTTCATATAATGTAGATCCCATGTGTATGCCACAGACACAAATATATGTGTATAATAAGGAACAGAGCACTCAAAATACATGTCCATGTCGTTGTAGCATTCTCTGACCTACTTTCAAAACATGGCTTTCTGGGTTAGTACAAAATAGCAGGGGGAATGGTCCGTTAAATTTAGAAGCCAATAAGCGTCGAGGTCACAAAAGTTATAAAAAGGCTCTATTCAGAAATCCGATCGTCAGCCTGACTAGCTTGAACACTGGACTCGGGTGTTCGACATGATAATGTAAGGGCATGAACTAGCATGTAAGTAAGTGTGTTTCCTATCGTAGAAACACTGTTCCGACATTGAATAGCGGACATGCCGTGTGTTTCCTATCGTAGAAACACTGTACCGACATTGAATAGCGGACATGCCGTTTGTTGTGCGCTACCCACTAGGGATTTAGCGTGCCATCCCGTGGACAGCACAGTGTCCGACCAACTGAAATTCGACCATTTTTCGATGTTTCATGAAGTCTACCGAAAATCATACTGCACGATATATGGCAAATCATACATCAAATTAAAGAAAAAATATTTTTCTGTCGAGCTAGAATGCTCCCGGCGTCATACTATGAACGGTTACTAATCCACGTACTTGCTATTTTAAAGTACGCTTCGCTTAATTAACGTATTTTTTTAGAAACATCATTTCTGTTTCCATGTCAAGTTCCTGCCGGGCTAAAAACATACATGTTTCTTGCATAAGATAAAAATGAGATTGATCCAAAATACAATTTGATGAATGTGAATTTTACATTTATAGATGATATTTTACTTATTCTATTTAGAGAGAAGCGTCAGAGATGAAGTCTTGTACATTAGCCCTGGTTGTACTGGTAACATTGTCGGTGATCCAGCTCACTGTTGCCCGCAAACCGGGTGAGTGCGAAATTTATAACATGTATATATCGGTTAAATGTATTTCAATGAACCTATATGTGAGATTACAGGTATAAGATAACTCATTTCTGTGTCTGTGCTAAACAAAAAGTCCAGACTAACTAGAATGGTAAACTCTGTAAGGAGATCATATCATGGAAATGAAACTAAGGTGTAGACCTCAGTTAAGTTCTAAGTTGGACTTATATGAAATTAAAAACAAAAATCACATTAAAACTAGTTTGAGCACAGAATGTTATTTTCAAGAACTCGCGGCGGATTTTGTTCATGTAATACGTGGTTATGATTTTTTTAATCATATTGATGCACTTGGTTGAATATCGAGCTGTTTGAAACCAACATCATTTGATTGAATTAGTGACGATCTAACTTTATATTGCGCAGTAAGTTCAAGTCTATGGGTGATTTTTTTCGTACCTCAGACAGGGATATCCACCACGTGACACCCCGTGCTAGATTTGTTTATCTCGTCCATTTTGTCTGGCACTTACCTAATATGGCGATATTTTGCGGGTTATCATACAGGAATTTCTTCATCCATGAGCTAACACATTTGCAAGAGATTTACTCGTACGATTGTGTTCTATTATGTTAGTTTATATATATATATATGCTGTTATGTTGCTTACAGCTTCTTGATATTGTAAATAAAAATATAAAATAAAATATGTAAGGACGAACTGCATTGTTTACTCGGAAGCATCCAAACGTTGTTTTATTAGTGAAGAGGCTTTCTTTCTTTTAGACCCCGGACGCAATACCTGCAGACTATAGCGAAATCGGATAGTTCGTTTTTAGATCGAAAGGTGGAAGAACAAAAAATATTACCTGTAACCTTTTTCTCGGGCTAAGCTTCTGTAACATCCTAACCTCGGGTTACGCCTCGGTTGGGATTATGTTACAAAAATCTTAACCCTAGACTGAGATAACCCGGTCACGCTCAGTTACACGTACATGTTTATTTGATTAATATCGTACGAATCAATTCATTTCATGCCTACAAGCACATGTAAATAAAATTAATGTTTGCATCTATATTTTTTGTTACAGTTTGCCTGCTACCCCCTGTTGCTGGTCGCGGTAACCTGGCAAAGACGCGATACTACTGGGACACTGCGGCGTCTCGGTGTCGGAGGTTCACGTTTAAGGGCTTTGGCGGCAATGGGAACAGATTCGTGACGATGTTGGACTGTATGGCTAGTTGTAGAAATTAGCTGATCAGCAACGATGTCCCATGGACCACAGAAGTCAAAATGTCATACAAGACGAACTTCTCCATCTTCTCAACTTTTACTTCAAAACTGTTTTTAGCTTTTCTTGGTGATATCGTCACTTCGACTGTACTGCTATAATAATCATATTCAAAATGTGAATAAACATCTAAATGCCGCTTTGAATCAGAATTGATCTATATTTCTGTTATATTTTGCTAAATGCACTTAACAGTATAATAAATCATTTCTCAGCGCGTCACAGCTCGGGTATTTTATTACAAGATGCAAAAGTTTTTATCTAAAGTTACATATTTAAAACAATTAAACATTAGCACTGTAGAGCTATTCTTGCGATATTATTACGTTCCGTGATAAGCCATTTGACTCTACATCTCTATTTTCGTTATTGTTCTTGACCCTTCAAAATGAAAACAAAAAATTATTGATATAAAACACTTTCTTCGATTGATGTTATGTATAATTTGCTTACTTAACATGTAAATGACGTACGCTTTCCTCGCGTCAAATTTGACTAGATTATAGTTGAACATACATGTAGTCTTTTTTTTCCATTTTGTCAATATATAATACGATAACAAAACGTTGAAAACTTATCAAAAAATACGTTCAGCTGGACCTGTGGTGCTGCATTCTATATTTGATATTATTATTATAAAAGGGGGCAAATATTGTATTACATTTGATGTAAATCATATTGGTTAAGTTTAAGACTAAGTTTGTTTCAATTCCTGTTTTTGTTAAAACACACTTATCTTTATAGTTTATACCAAAATAATGAATATTATTCCACCATATTAGTAATTTCACTGCAAACAGACAGGTGGTCGAGTGGTAAAGGCGTCTGACCGTAGATCAATGAGCACCAAACCCTTCACCATATATTTGCCACTGGGTCGCGGGTTCGAAGCCTACGTGGGTCAGTTACCAGGTACAGGCCGCAGGTCGATGTTTTTTCTCCGGGAACCTCGACTTTCCCCCACCACCAAAACCTGTCACGTCCTTAAATGACCATAGCTGTTAATAGGACGTAAAGTACAAACAAGCCAAATTGCAAAAATAGTTCAAGTTCTAGCCAACGCTTTCACTTTCCAGTAAGCCCAGGGTATAGCTTATCGTAGCTGTGTTACATGCAGCCTATTATCTACACAAAACACCAGCAGACAGCCAGGTACAAAATAACACTATAAAACAAATACTGATGAAACACAACACTATTTATTGCCGTTTCACAGTAGATTACAGGGATGATCACAGAACAAATAAACTCATTATGCAACAGTTAAGGATTATCAAATTAAAGAGGACACCAGTGGCGGATCCAGAGGGGTTTTTGGGGCTTCAGGAACCCCCCACCCCCCCCCCACCCTGAAAATTTTCTTTAAAAATCATGTTTTTTCACCATTTTCCTCATTTTTTCCCCATTTGCACCCCCCCCCCCTGGAAATTTGGAAACCCCCCCAGATAGGTCTCTGGATCCGCCACTGGACACTGTGTATAGAATCATTTCGAGGGGTAAGGGGGCTCCCTTTATCGATCAGAATCATATTATATATATATATATATATAGCTTTTATTAACACATCCTGGTACACTTAATCCGATACAGCGGACAAAAGTACGGAATAGTAAGAAAAAATCCAAGGGAAGCAACTCAGTATAATTTACAGCGATACATTGGACGATCGTCGAAGGGAAGTAACTCAATATAATTTACAGTAAACTACGGTGCCTCCATTGTACAAATCTTATAATAATAAGAATGGGACCAGCACTTATACCTGGGACAAACGTAGATGGTCAGTCTATGAGAGGACATGAACAAGCATTTTTGTTGGAAATACATCTGGAAAATAATGTTGTGTGTCTACGGAGTTTAAATACAACCACCGATTACCCGTCTACACATAATGGACTGTCAGGGTCAATATTGTAGTCTTAAACATCGTTCATCAAAGCCTCCATCAAACAAACAAACGTATACCACACAATCTAGGATCATGTCGACAAAATCTCAAGATAGTTGGACATAACTCAGCAGTTATCGTCTCAGACAATCTTTTTCTCCTGACACATGACGACATCTTTTCCGAATGACTCTGTCTTGGTTAAGTAGCATTTCTGAGCAATACACGCACGCATTTTCTGTTAATTCAATCTCTATAAATTCATAATCAACTTACTTAATAAAATGCCCATGTAAAATTCAGCCATGTTGTTATTCCCTATGTACACAGCTAACGGGAGGCGCCTCCTGCCGAGTCTACAGTTCCTTCAACCATTTCGGTACCCAGTGTAATGTAACACTACCCCAGGACCTTTAAACAAGGGGAGATAAGCAAGTACACATGTAATACAGCTGTATTATTCATTATAAGAACTAAGGGGCTGGTAGCTAGTCTAGCTACCCCAAGCCTCCAATCGCCCCAATTTCTCCGTGTTAAAATGTTAATCTAACAGATACAATAGCTATAATCATTATACATGTAATAACTAGGGGCTGGTAGCTAGTCTAGCTACCCAAGCCTACAATCGCCCCAGTTTAGCCATGTTAAAATGTTAATCTAACAGACACAATAGCTATATTCATTATACATGCAAGAACTAAGGGGCTTGTCAGAAATGTTGGACCGCCTAAATCTGCACCCTCTAGCAGATAGACGTAGAGATGCTCGTCTGACCATGCTTCCTAAAATTGTAAACCAGAAAATCACTATCGTAAAATCAGACTGATTAATCCCTACAGTTAGAAAATCCCGAACAAACCACCAGTTTTCGTATCAAATTCCCCACTCAAAAACCCAGACCAGAAAGGCATCATTCTTCCCTCGAACTATACCCGATTGGAATAAACTCCCACCTGACATTATTTCGAGCCCCACAACGGTATTATTCAAATCAGCCCTATACCGTCACTTTTCAAACGCAAATTAGACCATCTCCTATCTTTTAAAAACACTCTCTTTCCATGTTTCACTCCTCGTCTGACATTTTATCTTCAGATTGTTGAAGTTGGTCAGTACCATTTAGAAGTAGAAGCAGAAGTACCCCAAGCCTCCAATCGCCCCAGTTTCGCCGTGTTAAACAGTTAATCTTACAGACACAAT
Source organism: Mizuhopecten yessoensis (assembly GCF_002113885.1). NCBI lineage: Eukaryota > Metazoa > Mollusca > Bivalvia > Pectinida > Pectinidae > Mizuhopecten > Mizuhopecten yessoensis. Next base: position 458,188 of record NW_018408684.1, read on the forward strand.
AGCTATATTCATTATCAAACGAACTGCACGTTATAAATGCCGGTATTAGTTATCTTTAGCTACCCTTTTTTTTGTAGATAATTTTCATTTTTTTGTAGCGAACTGATGCAGTAATTGACTCGAATTAGGAAGATATACCTGGTGCAATACTCGAAAGATCCGTAATTTCAAATTCATTTCAAATTCGTTTATATACATTGTATTTGCTTTCAGCTTTCCAGCTCATCGGTTAACATATAACAATATATCAATATGCCTGTCTTCTTACACTACAACTTTCAAGATATATTTATAGATGTATACACATATGATTTGTAAACTGTAACAATAGTTGTAAAGTTGCATTATATTGTATATATCTATGGTGGCTTATTATGATGTTTCGTCTATTCGCTTTGTCGCCCGAGAAATAACGCCAAGCGAATAAACGAAATAACGAAAAGACGAAAACCCGCCAAAGCGAAATAACGAAATAAAGCCAAGCGTAAAAAAACGAAATAACGAAAAGGCGAAAACCCGCCAAAGCGAAATAGCGAAATAAAGCCAAGCGAAAAAACGAAATAAAGAAAAAACGAAAACCCGCCAAAGCGAAATAACGAAATAAAGCCAAGTGAAAAAACGAAATGAAGAAAAGGCGAAAATCCGCAAAAACACTATACATGTACGAGTGATAACATTGTGTTTCTTCGTCATTTGTGATTATAAGTCATTTGTATTTTATCTACAATATTTTAAACAATACAATAAGTCTAACCATAATTATTCATAACTCTTACATTTTCTTCCACTGACTTTATTGTCTCATTTTTAAACACACAACTTGAATAAGTACAGTACATATTGTGTCAATCAATATTCCCCTTTGTTATATTGGCATTGCATTGTATTCAACGATATATTATATGATACTCATTAAACGTTTTTAGTAGCACTTATATGCAACCGCTTGTTATTAAAATACGCGTTTTAGGTTAACTGTTTATTGATACGATACACTGCATTGCTGTACTGCTATAATATATATAGAACAACGATGTATATATCTGTTATTGATCTTATAATGTTGAATATCATTATATTTTTTTTATATTGTGAGCATTTCATTTGCAGAAATGACTGATGGTTTTTATTCATATGTTTCAAAATGGAATACTTTGAGACAGATACACTAAGAGAAAGGAAAGAATTATTCCAATATTTCCATTTATCAGTTATAAGTTAACCACACTACAACTTAATACAAATTATAGAACGCATAATAGTATGTCAATACAGACATTAGCCATTGAGTAACAGATGGTCCCGTGATGGACTGATAACAGAATGTCCTACCAAAATACCAAGTCTGTAAATCAAATCACACTAAATTCCATCTCCTCGTTCTGTAAGTTATCGCGGCAGCGGCCCTCCCAGTCCTCTATCGAGTTACTAATTAGTTACATTATATGTTACACAGAATGGACAACCTATCCATCCCTTTATACACGAGTAGGCTCGTCCATGTAGCGCTACTGACATTCTTTGTTGGGAACACAGGAGGGGTGTTGGGCATCGCGTTGCTGTACCCACACTGTAGTGCAATGATATGTAACCTTTCAACTTTGGACTTATTACTGGAAAATATACGCGTCCCTCTTTGTTCGTGATTCTCAAAAAGGGACGAGAGCTGAGTGGGAACAGTTTTAGGTAAGCAGAATACGTTTTCTTCATGTTTACTACAAACGTTGCCTATTAAACCATCATAAGTATTTTAAGTTTTTCTGAAGATATTATTAGATGAACACATCACCCGCCTTATATCATATACACGTGTAAGCATGAGCTCATTTTGTAAACACACAACATTTGTGTATAGATACGTGTATTATAAAAGATTATTGTCAACGGAAACCTCATACATTGTAAACACACAGCATTTGTGGATAGATACGTGTATTATAAAAGTTTATTGTCAACGGAACCCTCATACATTGTAAACACACAACATTTGTGTATAGATACGGGTATTATAAAAGTTTATTGTCAACGGAAACCGCATAAATTGTAAACACACAACATTTGTGTATAGATACGTGTATTATAAAAGTTTATTGGCAACGGAAACCTCATACATGGTAAACACACAACATTTGTGTATAGATACGTGTATTATAAAAGATTATTGTCAACGGAAACCTCATACATTGTAAACACACAGCATCTGTGTATAGATACGTGTATTATAAAAGTTTATTGTCAACAGAAACCTCATACATTGTAAACACACAGCATTTGTGTATAGATACGTGTATTATTAAAGTTTATTGTCAACGGAAACCTCATACATTGTAAACACACAGCATCTGTGTATAGATACGTGTATTATAAAAGTTTATTGTCAACGGAGACCTCATACATTGTAAACACACAGCATTTGTGGATAGATACGTGTATTATAAAAGTTTATTGTCAACAGAAACCTCATACATTGTAAACACACAGCATTTGTGGATAGATACGTGTATTATAAAAGTTTATTGTCCACGGAAACCTCATACATTGTAAACACACAACATTTGTGTATAGATACGGGTATTATAAAAGTTTATTGTCAACGGAAACCTCATAAATTGTAAACACACAGCATTTGTGTATAGATACGTGTATTATAAAAGATTATTGTCAACGGAAACCTCATACATTGTAAACACTCAACATTTGTGTATAGATACGTGTATTATAAAAGCTTATTGTCAACGGAAACCTCATACATTGTAAACACTCAACATTTGTGTATAGATACGTGTATTATAAAAGCTTATTGTCAACGGAAACCTCATACATTGTAAACACACAGCATTTGTGTATTGTTAACGGAAACCTCACATATTGTAAACACAATACACGTGTATTATGATAGTTTTTTTGTCAACGGAAACCTCACATATTGTAAATACACAACATTCTATCTTACTAACTCACCGTTGTTGACGTCACAATATTTACTGGTGTAACTAGTACTCGCTCCCTGTCAACGGTTATAATATCATAGCGTTGCCACATTGTTCTTTAGTAATTTTATAGTAATTTTCATAACAGTATATTGAGTTATCGATATTCCCTACGTAAACTTTGGTTGAACATTGAGCAATAGTGTCTGTGTGAGTTTCATGGAATACTAAAGTAACATTAAGATAAGTTAATAAACGAATCAATACTTCAAATTTTTAAAGCTTATTTATTTAACAATCTGTTTGAATGAGTTCCGTTTGATTCTTTTCTTCTGTAAATTATATCATTCTCATGAAAAATGGTACACATGGATACAGATCGTGGGCGTGGATCTGTGACACACACCCGAGTTTTTGACAGTCGCTCTCGTAATTTCGTGTTATGTTATCAGGGAAATGGAACAGCAGGCATATCTGCTGCTTCGTCTTTATCCGTCAGACCTCTGGCGCCTATTTACATAATTGAACCAATGGGAACTGAGCTATTGAACTATTTGTATGTCTACTCTCCGATGTGTGTTACACAAGGAATAAAACAATCTGAATCTGAATCTGAGCCCTTAGCTCAATGGTCCACTGACGTTTCAATACAGATCTTATTATGATTATCACTTATTTTAATCAGACAGGCCTTAACAAACAAGCGCTGCTGGAAGCTTAAGCCTTTTCTGTGACCTACTCTCGGCCAGTTACCTCCATACTGAACTTAAAGAAATATCAGTGGGAGGGCAGATATCTGTGATGCAATTTTGTCCTGTAAATATGTGCATTAAAAATATAACATAGCTTTATTAAATGGGACGTCGAGAATGGCAATCAGAAATACAATGTACATTTACTATCTGGTATGGAATAATATATTGTTGATTTTTTCTGAATAGTGACATTTTAATATAAAATTGTGTGCACATTCCCGGGTTTCGCTCACTTTCGTTTTCTGCAGAGAGCGGAAGCGGGCTTTGCCCCTAGGGTAAGCACTTCTAAAGTATCCTTGTTGTGGCTATAATATAGAAAATTGTAGGGATGTCCAGAATGATGGTACATGTATGTATTTCAATTAAATATAGATAACATGCATGTAAGCACAGAGCCAGCAAGGTTGACTGAAAGTTAAACAAAAACAATGTATTATGATTTTACCTAGACACTGTTTAAAACAGGTTATCGCTCAGATGATCCTACTTGATTCTTAAGCTTGTTTTCTTCATAATTAGTTGTAATATGTCCAACGAAAGCACGTCATAGTTGGGGATAAAAAGAAGCTTCAGCACGTCATAGTTGGGGATAAAAGGAAGCTTCAGCACGTCATAGTTGGGGATAAAAGGAAACTTCAGAGTAACGGCTCGGATACTGTATTCGTTATTTGTAATATTCAAGGCAGTGCATGTGCACAAACAGAAATATATCTTCAAATGTCATTTTTAATGAAAATCAACAATATCTTCAAAGGTCAAAGTTCACATTTTTCTTGATACATAATTAGCTGCTTCCATCCATTATTTTTCGCAAGGAAACACTATTAACCTGAGGTAAGTATTATGCACTAACTTGTAAACCTATTTTATCTTTCGTGGCTGTATAAAGGGAGGCAACTCTAGTATACGCTTTATCGTCGAAAATCGTAAAAATCGGGATTAAACATATATCCGCGCCCAATGCGAACTGAGTTAGCGTTAAAATAAAACGAATTTTGTCAAGGTACTGAATAGTTTTGTGAACAACTCTTTTGTATTCTCTGTCCAAGAAATAAATAATATTAACTCATATCCATCAAAATTCTTGCCATACGTGCGTTGATATATCCCATCTGCTCTGCAGTTAAAACCACGCTACATGTGTGCCATTGTAATGGTAATGCAGTGTTAAGAAACTGTACAATTGCACAGCGCAAACTGAATGCAAATGAAAAAAATATTTGTGATTCAATTTCGTTACTTAGTCTTTTCCCATATAGATAAAAGCAGGTGCGCGATTTGTCTGACTATTATACTACTTACTATATTTTTTTTATAGATACGATCAACCATGACTGAGAGCTTGTGGACACGATATCGATGTGTGTTGATCCTGGCTGTCTTGTTTCTGATTGGTGCATTTGCAGTCATTTTGGGCGTGGCTCTAGGCGTGATAGCCAATCAGATTGATGATACTCATGAAGGCGTGGTTCAAAGAGTTTTGGAAGAATATCCACTGATAGACGCGTAAGTATTCACTTTGACGTTTTATTAAGGATGCATGTCCCATCATTTTCAGAGTGTCTTATTTGATAAGCTCACCTGACGAGTACTGAACTATATATAACAGCACTACTGCCGAGGAGTACTCATCTTCGATATCCAGGGGTTACGCTCAATTTCGCTCTCTGCACCCCTGGAATATGTCATAGCAAAATTGAAGGCACGACGATAGCTGTTTGATTGGTCAGAGGTAAAAAAAACACACTGACCAATCGCTAGGCTGATACCTGTCCTTTGAAGAATACAAAGGAGAGACGCCCGACTTCAATGCAAAGTCTGTCAATTTTTACCGTTACCTGACCGCGAGATTCTTTTGATGTACATCAAAGGATCGAACTAGTCTTCTTGTCTCATCAACAAGGTGGCGCACACTGAACCTTCAATATTCCAGGGGTGTAGAGAGCGAAAGTAAGCGTAACCCCTAGATATCGAGGATGAGGAGTAGCTATACTACATCTGCAGCAACGCTGCCGTGGGGTGTGCTCAGCTATACCAGAAGTAGTAATGGTATGGCTTACGGTCAACCGTATATATATATTTATACATTGTAATACTATTAGCCCGAATATTATGAAATATTATTTTTGAGTAATTTTGAGTAAACATCCACTACTGAAAACACCTGTGATAATACCGTTACAGATTGCCAATGTTAAAAAAAAACGTTTTAGATTTTGTTTATTTGTAACAATTTGATGTTTGTAAATATCTGCATCAAACATGTCATGTGATGTGAGATTAATTAAACCCGGTATACTGTTTACCCCAAAATATTAAAATGTTAAAGATAGTATCAGATAACACAATAATGAACCATGGAGACAAAAATTATCAAATACATGAAATTGATCAACTTACAATGTACAAGGGTTAAGTGGTCAGGCCACACCAATTTGGAAATAGTTCTTCGGGAATTACCACTCTTAAAATCTGAAGTCGAGAAAAAAATATAAAACTTTTTATACCTTTCCTAAAAAAGAAATATTCAAATTCCGGATTTTTCGGTCTGCTTTTAACTTTACACATCGCAAATTTGGGTCGCTTTGAGGCTTGAATCACAAGGAAAGTGAAGCATTTTTATGATGCAGCTGACAACCGAGACAGACAGAAAACGTGCCGGTCGTTCAATAAACGTAATAGACTGATAATCCCATAATCCATGGTTAGCACCGCCCACATCTATTGCTGATGGTGTCGTTTTGCATATGTTCTTGTATCGTCGTCGACGCCATGAAACTTGTCACGTTATATATTAAGATGATAAGATTGTACCTTCAGTTTACGAGAACAATGATCATTGATCGAATGTCAATATAGAACGTAAATATTCATGGATGTATTATCATACCAAAGATCACTTTGTTTCTCTTCCAGGCACAACGACTTACCTTGGACCATTCGCCAAAAAACTAAAAATAAAGTCTACTCATTCGATTTTTACGCCGACACACGACAGTTATGGCCAATGACGATAAACCTTACTGACCCATCATTCTCATATATGCCGCCATGTACAGATATACCCAGACTACGAAAGGGCAAGGTCGGAGCACAGGTGAGCAGTTCAAACAAGGATGGCTGATAATGAATATCAAAACCATTGCTAAAAAAAACCCTATGAATTGCATTAATAATACGTAAAAATTACCAGGAAACAAATGATCATTAATGAATTAGAAACAAACTTATATATGTAGTTTAAAATTCCCTACGGTAGGATGTGTTGCAGTCGTTTGTTATTGTTGTAGTTCTGGTCGATCTTTACGTCATGTGAGTCCTCTGGAAAGGATGCCGTTCGGATGGGCTTAGACCAGGTTGATGTCGTCTACAAATTTGTTCGGCGTTACTCAGACGTTTTTGAGCTGGTCAGAACGGCCGACGGTAGGTTGCCATTCGGAACAACTCGCACGCTTTCCCCCAAACAGTTTTCACAGAAAGCAACAGACCGTTGATCCAATATGTAGCATTGAGAACCAGCTTGTGTGATTTGAACAGGTCTCTTAATAAGTTATATTGGACAGAAAACAGACAGACATAAGTTTTTACATTTTGATAAGAGCAGTAGATAGTTTGACACACATTTTAGATTTTGATTGGTACAGTACTTTGTAAGACATGCATTACTACATTGGATAAGGACAGTAATTAGCGTACATTTAAATGTTAACTTTGCAGTTCTTATTTTTAACCCCTGTGGAACCGCTTACAAATTAAAATTCACATAAATGTACTAAGCCAAAGCCTTGACGAAGGTACATGTCTTATACAGGGTTACTCGACGCATTCCGAAGGAATAAGATCGCCAGTGCAATAGGCCTTGAAGGAGGTCACATGATCGGCAACACCCTCGGGGTTCTTCGTATGCACTATGAGTTAGGGACGCGTTACATGACCTTGACCCACAGCTGTGATACTGACTGGTAAGTGACGTAATGTGAAGTTGTTGTCGTAACGTTTCTATGAATGTGATTTAGATTTAGTAATTTTGTGAATAGTTGTGAGAAAATAAACATATGCATTACAACTTTAATGGCTGTTGGATCAGGCATATAAGATATGGAATTTGAATAAATCATAAAGGATATTAAGTAATTTGCATCCATTTTAAATGCTTAAATTTCGACAAAAAACATTGTGTGATAATATTTGCATTATAAGAATTCGAATGTTTAAAATTCTTCTATTTTCAAAACAATGCATTTGGTGAAATATTGTTAATATATAGATATGTCATGAACACAGTGGAGGCTATTGGGGGAATACGTTGCATGCTCTCACTGTTAATTCTATATAGGAAATGGTGCTATATAACGGCCCGGAAGTCTTGTATTGTGTTTGAATTATACATTGTATCTATTTAATTTCACTTCAACGAAACCAACCATTAGCATTTTGATCGGTATGCGCTTTTGTCTCTTCAACTTTGTACATTTGCTATGTTGTGTTGTGCTTTTACAAATCAAAGGAATGGTTTACCAGATGTGTGATCTTAGGTACATTTATATATGATCGCTGTTGCTTTAAGGGCAGACAGTTATTTGGTAGACGTCAATGAAACATCAACACGCGGATTAACAGACTTTGGCAAGGTAATGTAAACTTTCCTACATACATCATTATTTATATTGTTTTGGTAGCCCCGATCCTCTGTTATCGTCAGGATATGTGGATCATACGACGACATGTTTAACAACAGTACATTGCCTCTGTGAGGGGATTACACATTATACCTATGGCTTTCAAAGAATGTAAAATTGTTACGTTCAATGTCGAATAGATTCTGCCTACATGTAGGATGTTTGTACAAGAATAAATATCTAGACATCGTTCAGGGTCTGATGACTGTAACATGATTCGTATGACATTGTATGATGCATGTACGTTAGGAACGGTAATACTTATCTTATTCGTATCTGGTTTTCATAGATTGTTGTCAAGGAGATGAACCGACTGGGAATGATGGTTGACCTCTCTCACGTGTCACATCAGACCATGATCGACGCCATTTTGACGTCGGAAGCGCCAATTATCTTCAGTCACTCCAACGTTTTCACCCTGTGTAATCACTATAGAAACGTACAGGACGACGTCATCGACATGACGGTAGGTCAAGGCCGATACTCAGCTCAAAAGGCCAACTTGAGGATAGCGTTAACATGTTGCATCGATAACATTTTCAAGTTTTCCTTACCGTGTCTCGTTAACTAATATACGACAGACTGTATTCCATAAGGTCGAGGGCAGTATCTGGCTATTTACATTACTTCGTATGTCTGTTTTTGAAGTAAAAGCTATTTAGACTGGTGTACATTGATACCGAACAGCGCTATGTGTGTAATGTAACGGACAAGACCCGGGTTTATTAAAGAGAGGTTTCAAGTCCCGAAAACCTTAAAAATAAAACCGGGATCTGGTGGTGATGTAACTTTCGGCACTCCAATGTGAACAAAATTAAATATCTTTCTTGCCATCGGTTTACCATTCTCCTTAGTATCATTTAGTATCATACAACCAAACAACCATACATGTATTGCCATTGCTATCTTGGTTTGTTTGTGGTTGACGTCCTAATAACAACTATGATCATTTTGTGGCGGTGGAAGAAAGTCGGAGTACCTACCCATGGCCTCGAACCCGCGACTCAGTGGCTAGTGGTAGTAGAATGTCAGACACCTTAACCACTTGGCCAAAGAGGCCCCTTACCAAACATTATCCTTACACCAGATATTTTACAATAATTGTAACAATAGCGGTCGGGAAAGTATCATGCTTGGACAGCAAGAAACAGTACAAACATTCAATTAGCAGTTTATATTTATACTTTATTATTATGAGTGGGTTTTTTATTCAGAAAGAGAATGGAGGAATAATTATGGTGAATTTCTACAACGGTTATCTGAACTGTGACCCCAATCAACAGCAAAACACGACAATTCAAACTGTGGCAGGTAAGTTCATGGTTAGACAGAGCGTTGATCAAAGATATCTTGAAGTTGTTATTACTAGCAGTTTTCATAGTGTGTCATATTGTAACTCTTGGATAGCAAGGTTATTTTCTATAGAACAAGTATAAGTTCACTGGAGAAGGTCATTTTAACTATAATCCTCTCCTGCACAAAAGAAAAAGAAATTGAAATCGTTTTTGTGTACTTTTGTGAATTTTCATAAACAGCAGGATTCATTGTGAAAACAAAAACTTAATTTTAAGAACGTTTACCAGTGATTTTGTTTTAATTGTGATTAACTCCATATTAGTTGAAAGAGAATCGAATTGTCAATATATTGCTTCGTCAAATCAGGATATTTACTTTCATGTATAAACACTAACACGTGTATTATAATGATTGAAAACAACTTAACTTTTGTAAGCCATCACAACATAGCAGATAATTCACTGGCTGTAAAATTAAACCCCAATAACGAACGTATATCACACAGCCAAAGAGACAACTATCTACTAATGTATCAAGTTTACAATGTAAGAACAAAAGAACGATGAACTGTTTATTGTGAGTTATTTCCCGACAGACCATCTGGACTATATCAAGGACAGAATCGGGGCGGACTTTGTGGGGCTTGGTGCAGATTTCGACGGGGTCGAATTGTGAGTTTATCCAAACTTTTATAGAAGTCATCTCCCTTGTTATATCAAAGACGGAAGAATTTTGAAATTACATTATTTTGAAAATTCAACATTTACCTTGCTAAATATTCCCCTTGTTTACTTCATAAAGAGTTATGAATTATTCCAGTGAACATAAAGTGACAAAATATCCAAAATCATAACAAAACTGAACGGTAGGAGTCTTTTATACAACACTAGGTGGTAAATCTTTGTAATATGATATATCACCTTATGCACTGTAAATATTTCTTTAAACATATACAAATGTGATTAGTTAAACAAATCAAATTTTTGTAAAATATGATTGTTTATAACAATGTGAGTATAGTTTTCTCATTCTCTTTCTCCCACAAACATTATTTATGTATGATATATTTTAATCTGCTCAGAGTTGGTAATTGGTTTTGGATTACCAACCAATGGGTTACACCTTCGACGTAATTTCACTGGTTAAACCTTAAAGTATACCATCACGTTATAATTCAAAGCAATAGTCTCTCCGATCAGAAAAAGAAATATTCAACGACGCCAAGCCTATGAAATTGTCGATATAATATGCACGTTAATGGAGAAAAATAGTCCTCACTCTAGTGATGGATGGTTGTCACGTTTTTATAAATCTCATAATTAGTTCACTTGTACACACCAATTAACCTAATTAAACAGTGACTAACTCGAGTTAGATAACAAACTAAACCAAGCGTCACTACTAGTTGTGGGACCTCTTGTATATTAATCCAGGTCTAAAATACAAGGAATGAGGTCACTCGCAATTCTAATGACAGGTCGAATGGTGTTGTATTACATTGCTGATGCCAATAAAGACTTGCATTTTATTATGAATTTATTAGATATGATCTCGTTAAGTAAAAATTCCATGGTTATCAATTGATTGATGTGTGTGATAACCTCAATGTAAATATATACAACTTATGTGGTAATACATTCATTGCGTAAAGTCACTTTTTTATGTTGTGATGTTTTCATTTACGTTAAGGTATCCCATAGACCTAGATGATACGTCTAAGTACCCTAACCTATTGTTGGAGCTCCGCAGAAGGGGCTGGACAGAGGTCGAGCTGAGAAAAGTAGTAGGGGAAAACTTCATCAGGGTGTTCAGGGCAGTCGAGCGGGTGAGTGTCGTCTTGAAGTGAAAGGATTCAGCGCTTAAGTGACCACCTTAATTCCAACAAGGAATTCTTGATTGAACAATTTTATTTCAATAGGTACAATTTATTTGTGTTAGGCAGTACGTATTACAATTAACTCTCTTTGGCTGTTTTGGTAGGATATTAGCTAAGTGTGCTACATGTAAATACATCTATATGGAATTTGTCTGCGTTCAGGTAATACGCACACGGTCTAACGTCACTGTACCCAAATCGGGACACTTTTTAGATAAATATCAATATTCTTTATACAACACTATCAGTTCCAAAAAAATGATTGTTTGTTCATTTTACATAAATAGATACCCTCCACTTTCCATTTCTATCACAATTTGATATTTTGGGCGCGTGGTTCTATAAATGAACGCAAAATACCAGCAGAGTTGCGTAGGCCCTTAAACCGGTGTTACCGTACCCTGGAAGGGACACTTCCGGTATTATGGCGAATATTTTGGGATAAACGGTCAATATCGGCAGAACATATGCATAGTTGAAATATTTTAGAGTCAACGAGGGTTCTGATTTTTCTTCTCAGAACTAGCATTAGTTTTGATAAAATCAACTTTTGAAAATGATATCCAAATAAATAGCGTCCCACGGCACGTAAATCAGGAAAGTCTTGTTTTGGCAATTATTCTCACCTTTAAATTGTCCATGTAACAATAATCAGCAGCCAATCAAGCTTAACACAGTTTAATTGTCATGAAAAGTATTATCAAATGAAAACTGTATACATAAAAGTATTCCTTTGCATTGAATGAAGGCCGTTTTCCCACAAGTGTCCCGATTTGGGTACAGTGACGGTAATGTTTTAATACCCAGACACATCTACAATAAATGACCTATATAGCTATTAATGTTTAAATCCCCTCCCTTTCCCTTTATCGTCAGTTTTGTCTTCAGATAAAAAAAAAATCTAAGAAGTTCTTCGACACCTCAGGCGTGTTGATCCTTATTATGTGCAATATCTTATTTTGGAAATGTTCCCTCACTTTGGAAACTCTGTACAGAAAAATAGAGAAACGGAGTACAATAGACAAATCCTGCAGAACGTATCAAATCATATACACTCCCTTCACAGTTAAACCAGTGTGATATACAGTGCCACGATCGACAATCGATATATCTATCAGTGTAATCCCTCTTATAATGTCTTAAAAGTTCTACGTATCGCATAAACTTGATCATATTTAGAGAGGAAAACGGTCTTCCAATTTCTTTTCATATCTCCTGTGTAATCTGTCTATGGGACATTTTCAGATTCCAAAATTGATCTGCATTACAGTTTGGACCTCCATCCTTTTCTGGTCTCTCCTATTTAGCTACACTTTATGCTCGGCGATATATCTAGATCTCTAGGCACCATGTTCGGGGGTACTTGGCTAATTCGAGGACGGTCCATCCTACACAAAACGAAACCTAGTACAGAGAGCCTTATTGTTTACGACATTAAGGACTTTGTGCATTTTCTATCATTCCCTACGGTATTCCTAAAGGATCGCTCCATAGACAATGACCAAATATAAAATCCATTAACGTAACCTGTGATAACTATAACACGTATCACTGATAGGTTGCCCTCCCAGTAGTCTTAGATCATTCTACACACACGTGTACTTGCTATTTTTGTTAATGTTGACAGGTGCGGGACAATTTGAGGGACCAGCCGCCTTATGAAGACATCATTGCCAGGGAGGACATCCAAGTGGCAGAATGCACAACAAATATCTAGGACATACAGTGTACCTATATTGGTGTACACGTCACTTTGTCCTACTGAATAACGAAAACAAATCCAAACGGGAACAACTTTCCAAGAAGAAGGGAAGAGATGTGCATGTAACAAACATTTTAATGTTACCTCTCCTTACTGTATCTTTATAAATGTTTTTCAAATTTGTGTTAAACCTGGTTGATACAGACAATGTGGATTTATTGGAGCAATCTTGAATATTCTACAGCGTTTATACCAGTATCCTTAGTACATATGATTGGTTGTTATTTAAGGATTAATTCATTAGAAAGGTTTATGGGGATGAGCATCGGTTGCGTCCAGAGCTGGTTTATTTAGGGAGTCGGCAGGGTCTTTATTTGCTCAATTTAATTTTATGCATAGTTACTGTATCAGTGAGTTTATGTATAATGATTAACATGTTTCATACGTGTCAATTATGTGTATTTCTATATAAGTATGCATGTCACTGGTTGTGTGTATGTCCATGTAAGCAATTATATAGATACATTTGTATATATGTTAATATGTATTTGCATACATGTATGTAAATGCGTGAGCATATATACCTGTAATTTACAAGTGTAAGTACATGCATGTAATTAGTTAAGTATATATAAATGTATGTAATTAAATATGTGTTCATACATACATTATGTTACCGGAAATGTATATACATTTATGTAAATAGTGTATGCGTGTGTGGATATATGTAATGTAGGTTTATTTGTGAAGAGGACTATATTACGTATACATGTGTGTATAGTTTATAATCATATTCAACAAAATGAAATTATTTTTTCATATAAAACAACTGTGCTCATTCACTTACATTCAAATCCAACGCAATGATGGTGTTTGTTGTTGAAATAGGGTAAACATTATGGCTGTACGTTTACAATGAAGGCATACACTAGCGGGAATCGAACAGCAGCCTTTTTACTAACTCTTCTTTCCAAAGAAAATGCATTATGTGGTCTGATTACTCGATTATAGGGATCACCTGAACAAAAGCTACAGCTGTGTATAATTGTTGCTAGGAGACGATGTTGGCACCGGGCTAGAACAATTGTGCGGGTTGTGTAGGAGTCCAAGCGTACTAATTAATTTTCTTAGAAGTGAATCCAACAATGTCAAACATGATAAGAAAAGTGTTTTGATTATGTAGTTATAAATATGAATATGGTATATATAACAAACGGGTTGAGTGTATATGTAAGTGTTGTTTCACAACTGTTATGTTAATTGTAATATTATTTGTTAAAAGATGGATATCCGCCGATTTTTGTTTTGGCAATATTTCGATTATTTTAAGATAAAGAATGTCATTCTTCCATTCTCAAAAGAATCTAAACTTCTGTTTCCAAAGAAAAAGAAAACACTTTGGGAGAGGGCCATCCAATTGACTATTCAGTGTCAGTAAAATATGTTCAAATGAAAGAAAATTCGAAATCATTTGTGAATTGGCTGCATGCAGTCGAACTACTGCTGCTGTTTATACCACGTATGTCTTTTAATAGAAAATTTAAACTACATTGGTGTGGACGGATTGTTGTATTGTTTGGTCTAAACAAGGTAAAACATCAGTCCTTGGTTGGCTTATCGCAAGTCGTGATTGATTTTTAAGTGAAATAAACTGCAAATGAAATTCAGAAAAGTACATCAACCATACAACATCTTATCGTTTCAATCGAACATCATTTATACTTCAAATCACACGCATTCAAATGATGGTTGTCTCATAGGTACAATGTACCGATTCCAGGCGGAGAAATTCACGTAGCCTGACATGTCAAGCAAACAGCTTATGGAAAGGTCTGAATGATTGTCCTCTTTTATCGAAGTGAATACGAATTGGTTTCTAGCCACTTGTAATTGGATTTTTTGTTTCGTTTTTGTCAATGTCAACATTTAATCATCATTGCGTCTATCAATATGAGTATTTAAGCATAATTGTACTCGCCATTTAAACATCAGTGTGACTCTTAATGTCAAAATATTAAAATGAAAATAAAGGATCAAATGTTTTTAGAAGATGAATGTTGTTGTATTATTTCATTTAATTTACAAATAACTCTCACATTTTTGTTACAACATCAATGTTTGTATGCGTTCTAAAGATTGACAGCACCGATATATATATATATTTACCACAACTCGTAACGAACAAGAAAAAGACAAAGGGATTGTACAGTTGACTCCTAAAGGAGATATATGTATATGACTTTTGAGTTTAACCTGGATTTCATTTACTCCATCATCGCTTGACCTCAAAATATTTTCTTAAATTGTTTTTTCTCTCTCTTTTATATTGATTTCAGACTTGAGATATCCAAATCCAACAGTAGTGTCAGAATGACAATACTTACATTTAACATGTTTTTAAACATCACAATGTTTATAACTTTAATAATTTTGTTAATCACATCTGTTAATATATTGAACGCGCTATTCTCGAATAGTGTTTTCTTAACAGTAATCAAATTATTCACAAATAGACATTTTTTATCTGTTTACAAATGTTAAGTTCTGCCTAATGTGGCATATTAATGTCACTATTATGTCGCCGATGGTAATCATTATCTTGAACATCTGACAAACTAAATAGCGGGGTTATGGCTGGCATTGCATGACTTCCTGTAGTATTTAATGTGCTTGATGTTTCTAGTTTCAAACAAGTGTCATACCTGGGAAGTTATTTTCAATTTTTCTCGGGATTCGCAATACTCATGATGATTAACACTGTAAAACTGTTTGAAGGAGTTGGTTTGCGATGTTTTGAACATTAAAAGGTACGTTTAAAGTTTATCACTTATCTTTACACTGCCAATCTGGTAAATAATGATCGACATTTATATGTTATTCGTGTAATTAATATGTTCATCTTAAAAGATGTTTCGGACGTTCAACACACTCACATGTATACAGGACCAACGTCTCCATATGCATCAACTTAACATGTGATGCACTAAGGCTAAACTAGGCACCTTCCGTTAACTCATTCACCCCTGAAGACTCATTTGAACTCTTCTAGTTCAAAGGTTGGGATAGTCCATTTTTAAATTTCAGGGGTGAATGAGTTAATGCGAGAGTTACTCCAATAAGGGTATACTATACCTTCTACAATTGATGCATTAACACACGTTGATGCACTAGTGGGGTCTAACAGTACCTATAACGAATTTATCTACAGTGTCTTAAATATATTGTTAACGATCTATTTGAAATATAATTCTGTGATAATTTTATAAAAAATAAATAACCTTGTTCGTAATTCTACATATACACGGCCGGAAATGAAACCGCGGCAGTTTTAGACAGTTCTGATTGATTAACCTCTACACTAGAACAGTCTCCTGCTGGCCCGTGATAATGCACTGTTAAACTTAGGTGTGGACTGCATGTTGACCTCTGTGGTAAGCAAATGTTAATATCAATATATATATTTACATTGTGTTAAAAATAGTACATCGTCAATCTTTGTGGAGTTATTTAAATCCCCACGCGTCCTCGTGATCAGTCATGTTAAACACGACTCTGACTTGTTATAGAAGCCAACTACACGGTTTATGTGCAGCGTCAGAGGTGTCGTGACCAGTAATGATGAATGATGACAAATGTGAATCAGGTAAATATAATTGTTTAAGTACATACACAAAACGAATAACGCTGTATTCAATGTTACTACACATGTATTAGAATTTTTCTCCGTGTCATACGTAGGTAAACTTAGCTTTGTGATGTGAAACAAAACAGTGATAATTAATACAAAAATGTCGATAAAGTATACACTAATATATTGATAATAATAATTTGTATTAGCCTTCGTCACAATGGAATAACTACACGACAACATAAATAAAATATCTGTTTTTTTCTATGTCCCATACACAGTATGTAGGTAAACATGATCTTGTGCAATGCAGCAATAAAGTGATAGGTAACACAAACATGTCGATAAATAGTACACTAATAAATTGATTATTATATTTTGTATGAACCTACGCCATAAGGGAATAACTACGTCTATCACATAGATCCAGCAGGCAACATAGCAAAATAAATACCAATAGTCACTTTAAATCCTCATGACAGCATGCATAACTGTTGTATCATTTCAATCATAAACTAAATAATCTAATAGTAATGTGTGTACTATTAACAAGTAATATAAATGTTGCAATACATTTATTATACATGGATGTGCTGATAGTAATCTACTAATATGCCGATAGTAATGTGTACGCTATGTTGTTGATAAGTACATTTTATAAGTAATATGTTAATATGTACACTGAAATATTAATAAGTAATGACATGTAATACGTTTATATGGAGAGTATGGTATGGCCTTTTCCCGTGTCATATCTGTTATAAGCCCGAAACCCCAATAACAAAACGCCAAGGAAAGACAATATATGTGCATAACGGGCCTACTGTCTCTGATAAGTTTTGCCTTAATAATTTTGATATTGTTCATACAGATACTGAAATACAATTGAAGCTTTGAACGAAAATATTTGGATTGGAATACATTTAAAAAAACTATATTTACGAAATGCATCAAAATTCTTTTCAAAATGAGCTACCGCAACAAGGAATGTGTTTGCGCTGAATGGTCTTCCATACTACATTGAACTATAATGTTAGACGTATTCACTTCCATTCTAAACTACTGTCACTAATAATAAAAAAAGTCTTCATTTAATGTCAAACAGAACTCACTATATATTTGATAGAAGATACCCCTTTGCCGCTGCTTTATCTGTCCTTTCTCGACATTTAGTGGAAGGCGGTTTTTGCTCACTTCTATATACAACGGAGTACCGTATGCAGTAGTGTAGTGTTCGCTTGATACATTGTAGATGTCTATATCGACGTTACAAATAATACTATTCCATTTACTTTGCTCATGACTCTAAATAACATGGTGGGCGAATACCGACACACAATTTATTTCGCTAGCGAAAAATAACAAGACATAATTGAGATATAATGACCAATTTTTTCAGCATTCGTAAGATTAACAAAGTTTCTTCTCGTGACGATGTGACGTTATTTTGGCTATTGTTAGAACAAGCCTAGGCCTGCACGTGCAGTCTGCTCAGTATATACATTTTTTAAATGATTTTTTTTTTTGGCGAGTTTCATTGTATACATAACGTACATGTATCGATGAGAAGAAACTATCACCTTCTCAAATATTACTTGAATGGTTTTAAGGAATAACCAGTATGATTTTTTGGATTATACCGTATGTACATGTATAAACCTGCGCAAAGACAAAATTAAGTTATAGTCAGATGACAACCGCAGTTAGGCACATACTCACTAGAAATACGAATAAATAGAGCACGTATATAGAAAGCCAAAGACAGTAAATATTTTACTACGCCATTAAACCAATCCGTCCCCTTAGGACTCCTTGGCGGTACCATAGATCAAAGATATCACTGAGCTGGCTGTGCTGGGTGGTACCATTGTCATGACCAATATTTGAAATTTATTATAAATTGTATATTAAAGTAAGAGTGACTATGTGTATTATATGTACACAGTATAGGAAAGCCATCTTATGATGTGTATATACAATTATCTATCTTATAAGGAAAGGGCGTTAATAATGTTCATGTAACTTGTGCCCAATCCTTTTGCTTTTTGGCAATATAATAAGTTTAAAATTAAAAATAACTAAAAAATCTAGGTAAAGTTTTCCGCAAAATGTGTAAGATACAGCAAATACAAGGTACGCCTAAAACCTTTATTACGTCAAATATTTCACTGATGACTAAAAAAACGAATTTATATTAAACTACATTGTTGAATTTTCTTGAAGTAAGCTATAGAAGATCTTTGCAATTTCAGCGAATTCAAATCCTCCTGGAAATGTACAGCGCATTCGCGAATACAAAGTCTTTTGATTTACAATGCGGTGATAGACAGACACACCATGACTGTTAATCTGGCAATCATTGAGTGTTGTCTACACATTATAGGGTCTGGTTGGATTGGGCGATGTTAAACCGTCACGTAAACTGATAAAACTCCTCGGTAAAGGTACTTATGTTTCTATCAAAATATTACAATACACCATTACTCTGATGTCGTCACTTCTAATCATACACGACCAGAAGGGGAATCGCCAAGAATAGAACAATTAGCGCTACACACCACTTCCTGTTGACGAGATCTCGCAGTCAGACTACAACAACATATGTTTTTGGTCCCATGATATCACAACTTAGGTTCAGTACCACGACACATTTCGTTTGGCGGAATTTTTGGTTTAGATGTCAAAAGAACTAAAACCAGGCAAAAACGTGGAGTTATAATTCTTCTATAGTATGGTTTTATTGTTAGAATTAGATTTTTCTTGTCGTTGATAGTTTTGAGGGTTTGGAGTGGGTAAGTGGGAGGGATTTGAAGAACAACGCCAATTACAGAAACAATCTACATATATTGATCTATAATTAAAGCATTAGCAGGTGATATTGACTTAGCATAGCCCTGTACTTCAATCCTCCTGTCATTACGTCGAAACAATGAATCTAGTTTATCGCCATCATATTGTTGTACTTTTGTTTTGGGTAAAGAATTCCGTACGTAGCTGTAACATGGGCCAAATCTCTTGCATACCATTCGAGGAATAAAATCAAATTTAACTCTAAAAAGCCTGTTGGTTTCTTTATCACAACAAGACAGTGTGGTTCCCAAAATTTAATTTTAATTCACAAATATGGATATATATACCACACGGAGTCAGACAATTGTTTTACGTTCACGGACAAAAAGTGCCCGAAACACCTTCGTGACTGATATATCAAGCGCCCTTGTGACGCGGATATGATCGAATTGGAGTTTGGTATTCCCCTGATCGCTCGCATATATTTTGAGATTATGATTACAAAGTTAGTATTCTTACTGCAGAATCTATTCTATGTTGGGTTACTGTCGATTAAATCGACCTAGCGAAAGCCAATGTTTCTGTCAGATGAATTTGTGAACACTAAAAGAAATAAATGCTGTTCCGGAGGCGTTTTTTTTAAAAAATTTTTATGGCCAAACCATGGTGCGTGTGTGTCGGGAAGAGGAGGTCATACACATGCATAACAGAACGAAACTCACGTGAGAAATAAAAAGTGCCGACATTGTCAACGTTTTAAAAAAAAAAAAAAAAAAAAGGCACGGGGAGGAAATGGATTGCATCGTGACTTTTTAAAATCACCTTCTGCCTATACATTTGACAGAGATTTCCCCGGAAATCCCAGAGCGGTTCCACGGGACAACGAGAATGCAGTTTTGACATATCAATTTGTATTCACTCGTACAATGAAGGAAAGCTTTTACGAAACGTCTAACGGGTCAGCTTCAGTTGAGAGTTATATCTTTCATAGCATCTAGGATGACCGGGGCGTGAGGTTTATTCTGGAGTAGATCTAGGGTGACTGGGACGTGAAGTTTATAATGGTGTAGATCTAGGATGACTGGGACGTGAGGTTTATCATGGTGTAGATCTAGGGTGATTGGGACGTGAGGTTTATTATGGTGTAGATCTAGGATGACTAGGACGTGAGGTTTATTATGGTGTAGATCTAGGATGACCGGGACGTAAGGTTTTTTATGGTGTAGATCTAGGATGACTGGGACGGGAGGTTTGTTATGGAGTAGATCTAGGATGACTGGGACGTGAGGTTTGTTATGTGAGGTTTATTATGGAGTAGATCTAGGATGACTGGGACATGAGGTTTGTTATGGAGTAGATCTAGGATGACTGGGACGTGAGGGTTGTTATGGAGTAGATCTAGGATGACTGGGACGTGAGGTTTGTTATGTGAGGTTTATTATGGAGAAGATCTAGGATGACTGGGACGTGAGGTTTGTTATGTGAGGTTTATTATGGAGAAGATCTAGGATGACTGGGACGTGAGGTTTATCATGGTGTAGATCTAGGATGACTGGGACGTGATGTTTATTATGGTTTATTATAATGGTGTAGATCTAGGTTGACTGGGACGTGAGGTTTGTTATGGAGTAGATCTAGGATGAGGTTTATTATGGTGTAGATCTATGATGATTGGGACGTGAGGGTTATTATGGTGTAGATCTTTGAGTTATATCTTTCATAGCATCTAGGATGACCGGGGCGTGAGGGTTATTCTGGAGTAGATCTAGGGTGACTGGGACGTGAAGTTTATAATGGTGTAGATCTAGGATGACTGGGACGTGAGGATTATTATGGTGTAGATCTAGGGGGATTGGGCCGTGAGGTTTATTATGGTGTAGATCTAGGGACGTGAGGTTTATTATGGTGTAGATCCAGGATGACTGGGTCGTGAGGTTTATTATGGTGTAGATCTAGGGTGATTGGGACGAGAGGTTTATTATGGTGTAGATCTAGGATGGCCGGGACGTAAGGTTTATTATGGTGTAGATCTAGGATGACTAGGACGTGAGGGTTATTATGGTGTAGATCTTTGAGTTATATCTTTCATAGCATCTAGGATGACCGGGGCGTGAGGTTTATTCTGGAGTAGATCTAGGGTGACTGGGACGTGAAGTTTATAATGGTGTAGATCTAGGATGACTGGGGCGTGAGGTTTATCATGGTGTAGATCTAGGATGACTGGGACGTGAGGGTTATTATGGTGTAGATCTTTGAGTTATATCTTTCATAGCATCTAGGATGACCGGGGCGTGAGGTTTATTCTGGAGTAGATCTAGGGTGACTGGGACGTGAGGTTCATTATGGTGTAGATCTAGTATGACTGGGACGTGAGGTTTATTATGGTGGAGATCTAGGATGACTGGGACGTGAGGTTTGTTATGGTGTAGATCTAGGATGACTGGGACGGGAGGTTTGTTATGGAGTAGATCTAGGATGAGGTTTATTATGGTGTAGATCTATGATGATTGGGACGTGTGGTTTATTATGGTGTAGATCTAGGATGACTAGGACGTGAGGGTTATTATGGTGTAGATCTTTGAGTTATATCTTTCATAGCATCTAGGATGACCGGGGCGTGAGGTTTATTCTGGAGTAGATCTAGGGTGACTGGGACGTGAGGTTTATTATGGTTTAGATCTAGGATGACTGGGACGTGAGGTTTATGATGGAGTAGATCTAGGATGACTGGGACGTGAGGGTTGTTATGGAGTAGATCTAGGATGACTGGGACATGAGGTTTGTTATGGAGTAGATCTAGGATGACTGGGACCTGAGGTTTATTATGGTGTAGATCTATGATGCCTGGGACGTGAGGATTATTATGGTGTAGATCTAGGGTGATTGGGACGAGAGGTTTATTATGGTGTAGATCTAGGATGATTGGGACGTGAGGTTTATTATGGTGTAGATCTATGATGATTGGGACGTGTGGTTTATTATGGTGTAGATCTAGGATGACTGGGTCGTGAGGTTTATTATGGTGTAGATCTAGGTTGACTGGGACGTGAGGTTTGTTATGGTGTAGATCTCGGATGACTGGGACGCGATGTTTATTATGGTTTAGATCTATGGTGACTGGGACGTGAGGTTTATTGTGGGGTAGATCTAGTATGACTGGGACGTGAGGTTTATTATGGTGATTGGGACGTGAGGTTTATTATGGTGGAGATCTAGGATGACTGGGACGTGAGGTTTATTATGGAGTAGATCTAGGATGACTGGGACGTGAGGTTTGTTATGGAGTAGATCTAGGATGACTGGGACGTGAGGTTTATTATGGTGTAGATCTAGGGTGACTGGGACGTGAGGTTTATTATGGTGTAGATCTAGGATGACTGGGACGTGAGGTTTATTATGGTGTAGATCTAGGATGACTGGGACGTGAGGTTTATTATGGTGTAGATCT